>NC_084822.1:3138673-3438673 GCF_958449725.1 Rosa rugosa
AGAATTCTGAATGGGCCTCTGACTTCTTCATATCAAATGTTCCTCCATGACTCTAGATCATCCTGGTAAAATCTCAGAGTTAAATTCATTGTGGTTCGGCCGTAAATGCTTCTGAAATACGTACAAGTCAGGTTTTCCAGTTTTCGTCTTTCAGAAGATTGGACTGACTGTTTGAAGGCTTTCCACTCAAAACTAGCTCTGGTACTCTTCATATCAAATTATCCTTGGGATGTCTAGGATGAAACTGGAAAGGTTTAACTCATTCGAAGTTCGTTTGGTCAGGCGGCTACCCCTCCTTTCTTGTCTAGCTCACTTTCTCCTAGCCGGAGTAGGAAAATGTCTAGCTCACTTTCTCTTCTCCATTATTTCTTAACATGATAAGAAAAAAAAAAAAATATATATATATATATACAGATCCAATCCAGAGCGGAGCTCCGCTTTGAAATTAACGTGTGAAGTTCGAGTTTTCGATAACTTTTCGGTCGCATATCCACATCTCGACCGTTCAGTTTTTAGGTACTACTGTATAGATCATCTCTGCAAATTTTCAGTCAAATTGATGATCATTAAGACATCTAACTCGTTCAAACCAATGGACGGACTGAATCTGTCAATCTGAACCGTACTAGCTTTAAGGCACTTATCAATGCCTTAACGATCATCATTTTGGCTGAAAATTTGCAGAGACGATCTATACACTAGTACCTAAAAACTGAACGGTTGAGATGTGGATATGCGACCGAAAAGTGACCGAAAACTCGAACTTCACACGTTAATTTTCAAAGCAGAGCTCCGCTCTGGATAGGATTTGTGTGTATATATATATATATATATATATATATATATATATATATATATATATATATAACACAAAGATTAAGTAAAGTACAAGATTAGGAAAATAATGAAATTGGATTAGTCAACATTAAATTGGACTTTAGAACAAGTAATTTTCATGTTTTAGGGCACAAATATGTATATGAATTATGATCCAACAGGGATGCAAACAACCTTCTGAGCAATGTCGGGTGGGAATATAGTGTAAACTGCAGCCGACATCCATGTTCTTGTACCATGATCAATCAAGTCTGAAACAAGTTCAAAAACACAATCAGATGGTTTGTGGAGCAAGTATTGTTGACAGTCTGGAATCCAACGATCGTTCCAAATGTTAACTTGTGTCCCATCACCAATACACCATTGAACTCCTGCTTTTAGTACCGGCCTTCCTTGGAGAATGCTTCTCCACGAAAATGATGGTGAATCACCCAACTCTGCCTCCCAAAAGGAATTATTTGGATAGTACCTGGCTTTATAAAGTCGTGCAATCAATGAGTTTGGGTTAGTAAGCAGCCTCCACCCTTGTTTAGCTAGCATGGCCAGGTTGTAAGCAAACACATTTTTAAAACCCATTCCTCCTTCATCTTTTGTTAGGCATAATCTCTCCCAACTACGCCAATCAATTTTTTTCTTATCATCTGTGTCTCCCTAAAAAAATGAAGCACAGAACTGATGGATGTCATCACAGAGGCTCTTTGGTAAGAGGTAGCAGTTCATAGCATACAATGGCATGGTTTGGGCCATTGCTTTGATGAGGATTTCCTTTCCAACTGCACTTAGGATTTTTGCCTTCCAATTCACTAGTTTCTTTGTGAGTTTCTCCTTTATGTACGCAAAAATAGCAGACTTGGACCTTCCTACTTTCATAGGTAGTCCCAGATACTTATCATGCTCCTTTACACATTGAACATTTAAAATAGCCGCCAATTTTTGCTGCGTTACTCCATTGACATTGTTGCTAAACACCACACTGCTTTTCTAAAAATTTACTTTCTGGCCTGAAGCATTTTCATAGATATCATGGATTCTTTTGTAATGCATACACTTTGCCATAGTAGCAAAGCCAAAGAGTATACTGTCATCTGGAAAGAAAAGATGGTGAAGGGTAGGGGCCTGAGGGCACATTTTAAGTCCTTGAATGACCTGATGCTGGACTGCCTGCGAGATAAGTGGTGACAATCCTTCACTACATAAAATAAACAGATAGGGTGAAAGTGGATCACCCTGTCTGATACATTGAGTAGGTGCAATCCTGGGAGATGGCTCCCCATAAAGCAGGATAGAATAAGCAACAGATGTAACACACTTCATAATGATCTGAATCCAACTAGGATCAAAACCTAGCTTTGTTAACATAGCAGAGATAAACGACCACTCAAGTCTGTCATATGCTTTACTAATATCCAGTTTTAAAGAGAAGAAACCCTCCTCCTGATACCTGAGTTTGTGCATAAAGTGTGCTGCTTCGTTTGCCACCAGGGTATTATCAGAGATCAATCTACCTAGGACATAAGCACTTTGCAAGGAAGAGACAATGTCAGGAAGCCACATCTTGAGTCTGTTGGCTACAACTTTGGAACTAATCATGCAGATGACATTACAAAGCTATAGGTCGAAAATGCATTGCTTCTTTGGGGTCTTGGATCTTCGGGACCAAACATAGATAAGTATGGTTGGAGTCCGGCCATATATCTCCAAGTTCAAGCAAATTTTTGACTGCCAAGCAAACATCTTCACACACTACAGTCCAATATTTTTGATAGAATAAAGGAGACATACCATCAGGTCCAGGGCTTTTGGATGGGTGCATTTGGAAAAGAGCCATCTTTATCTCTTCATTAGTATATGGAGAAAGTAGTGCGTCATTCATTTGCGGTGTTACACGGCAAGGGGTTGCAGCAGTGACAAATGCAATAGCCTCCTCATCCACTTGTTCAGCTGAGAAGATATTTTGGAAATATCGCAAAAGACTTGCTTGTATTTCTTGTGGTTCAGTTTGCCATATACCATGATCATCCATCAGTCCCTTAATAAGGTTTCGACTTCTTCTGTTACTTGCTTTTCGATGAAAGAAAGCCGTGTTTCTATCACCCTCCTTCAACCACAAGGCTCTAGATCTTTGCCTCCAATATGTTTCTTGCAATGATAATAATTGACTATAACGCACATGAAGCAATCTTTGCTCCTCATACAGTTGTACAGAATGCTGTTGCCTAATGAGGTCATTGAGTTTTTCCTGAATAATTCGCATCTCCGTTTGCTGCTGACTAAAATCCAGACGATGCCAAAGCCTTAATTTGTCTCCCACTGCCTTTGTTTTGTTTTCAATTTGTTGTAGTGCATTGCCAATAGTAGGCTTGGACCATTGTTGCTTAATTATATTTAAACACTCCTCTCTGCCATACCAACATTCCTCAAAGCGAAAAGGCTTGTTAATTCGCTTTCTCACTTGACGTTCACAAAAAGCTTCAATGAGAATAGGGCAATGATCGGATTCCGATGGATTGAGAGTAAGGACACGACTGAATGGGAACCTGCTACGCCATTGCACACATTGAAAACCTCTGTCCAACCTTTCCCTGGTGTGTTTACTTAGCCAAGTGAATCTACTGCCAACAAAACCCATATCACTGAGTCCACAAGAGGTCATAGTTCTTCTAAACTGTCATTGCTGCTAGGGCTCGTGGAGGGCCTCCAGATTTATCTCTTCTTGTCATAACTTCATTAAAATCTCCAGCCATCAACCATGGCAGGAGACATATTTGAGCATCTAGAGTTTTGATCAAATCCCAAGTATGGTCTCTCCCCCTCTAGCAGCAACTCCATATATTCCTGTAAATCTCCACAGGTCCGTACCCGGTTTCCCAATTGCGGCATCAATATGATTTGGAGAGTGACTTCATACATCAACATGAGTATCCTCCGTCCAGATGATGGCTAGGCCTTGGGAGTTCTGTTCATGTGGGACACAAAAATAGTCTTTGAATCTGTACATACCTCCAACAATATAGAGTATTTGCTATCTCACCAAGCATAATTAACACCCTCTTTGGGACACCCACAAGCCATGGTGAGGCCCAACCGCTACTTGCATCTTGTAGCCCTATGTTCAAGCTACGCTACGGTATCCGGAAGTCGCAAATCCGCCGCCGGGAAGCCACCTTTCCAGCCTTGCCAAGTTGCCTCCGCAACTAGGCATTTCTATACTAGAATAGTTGTTTGCTTGTCCCACATCGAAAACCATGTAAATGAGATAGCTTCCTTCACCTATAAAAGGAATGCCTCCTCCCACTTAAACACCAATTCATTCCATTACAACCAATCCCATTACATGCTTTGTAATCCCCCTTGGGCCGCAAGGCTCAACACACTAGTGTAACATTCAAGTGGACGTAGTTTCCCGCTAAGGCGGGAGACGAACCACTATACATCTCGTGTCACTCTCTCTCTCTCTCTCTAAAGCTAACTAGCGACCCCTCGGTCACTAACGTTAACATTGGCGCCGTCTGTGGGAACCCGACACACAAAGGCTTCGTCACCTACCACGAACTTCGACCTGAAAGTGACGAGTCAACGCTCATTCAACATCAAATTAGGGCTGGTCAACGCCCGGCGGGGTTGGTCAACGCCCAGCGGAGCCGGTCAACGCCCATCAAGGCTTGATCAACTTTTGGTCAACGCTGACCAGGGCTGGTCAACGCCCAACTCAAAAAAAGTCAACGCTGGCAAACAAAAAAAAAAAAAAAATTCTGCCAATTTGCTCTGGACACCCGGAGGCATATCAGTCATCATCAGCGCCCCCGCTGAACTGTGCACCGCTAGTCTGGGCATCAGCGGAGCTCCTCGACGCAACTCTCCTTGTCTGGATCTCGCCATCACAAGTCAGGCATCGCTAAACAAAGCCCAAAACGAAGCAGCAACAGTGCCAAGTTTCTATCAGCGGTAGAAGGCAGCGTTGAGCTCCCATCGACGGCAACGCAAGGCTCCGGTCAGCCTCAGGCCAAGCTTCAGTCCACTACCCATGGCAAGCGGGTCAAGCTTCGCGCAACTCCATCAATAGCGTCCGCACCATGTCCAATCTTTCTCCTCATTGCACATCGGCGCTATCCGCCGGTTCGCATCAGCGGCATGTTTTCTCTTCCTCGATCCGCAACCACAACAACCGCCGGCAATCATCCGCTAGCATCTTCCCGCCAAAAGGCTCCGCCAAGAACCATCTTCTCCAGCGGCGATGCTAGCCCAGCGGCCATCCCCCGCCAACGAGGCTAGCGGTTATCAACCCGGCTCCGCTGAGCAACTCCTCCGGCAAAGCTTCCGCTGAGCTCCGTGTTTCCGCTGAGCGTGTCTCTGCAGAGCTCCATGTTTCCGCTGAGCGTGTCTCCGCCCAACTTCCTCCGCTAAGCCACCGCTAGCAACAAATCTCATGCTCATCCGCTGGTCGTCATCTATGCCCGCTGCAAATAATAGAACCCAGCACACCTAGATTTGCTCTGGGCACCCATACCTATTTCTGATCAACATCGAGCAAATCTGATCAGCTCTAGGCACTGAAGTATTCTCAGCCAAGCACAGCTACGTTGACCGCTAGACTCATCTTCTGTTCTTTTCCGAGCATCCAATCTGAGTTTCTATGATGGCGGTCAGAGCCACCAACACAGCTAAGTACCTCTCCTTCGTACTCTATCTGCTTATTCAACGTTATAAGAAAACCACGTGCCTAGACCTCCATCTAGCATGAAACAATTTTTTATCAATAGTCTGGAATGCTTGACACTTGGCCCCCACTTGCCACAAATATTTATGTGCTGCACATCATGATCTGATATAATGAAAAGCATAATTGTCATGCAATCCCTACACCTGTCCATATGACATATATAATTATATATGCCTAGCATCTTTGTTCTAGGAATGATAAATGCCTATGTTGTTTGTTTGTCAAAAGCATGCGCAAACTTGGTCATATATAATTATATATGCAGCGGCACTGAACCTTGGTTTATATTTGACTAAGCACTAATGATAGCAATATACATTTGCATTTGCCAAAACAATCTGGGCCATACCATGGGCACCGACAATCTAGCTACTACGCTGCACATATATATTGCTCGCCCCCTGCAAAACTTCATGTACACATTAAATCGGTGCTTAGCTCATTTCCCTCCATCATTATCAAAGTTGCCATTTACTAGCATGCCTCAATTAGTCTGATGCACAAGCAACATGACTCCCTATTCATATTGTGGTCATAGGCATGTTCAGTATAGTCAGCCATTGTCTACATGACTCGTACAAAAAGTATATTAATTTACCATTTGTATATTGCATTGCACCCATTGAATGCACTACCATTGTTCTCCGACCAATGCACTTACCAAGCATTTAATAATGTTACAAATTTATATGCTAATCATCTATCTTATGTTAAGGAGGTATAATCACCGAACACCTTTCAAGATTAGCGAAATCATCATCCTTCTACTAAGGAACTTCGCCAGAGCAATGGAGCGTCATGCTTGGACAACTCCAACATGATTTGGGTATCTACACCAATTCCTCCTCCAACTCGCTCCAAATCGGCATAAGATAAGTCATTATATCTTATCTTTTACGCTCTCGCAATTAGAGCCGCTACCATGCTCTTACTACGTTTAAAAAGCATGCCTACAACATTGCTTACATGTGGCAACACTTTCTAGACCTCACATACTAGATATGCCATGCTTCACATACCCATCTCAAACGATCTCTAGGCATGTTTACAATAATGCAAAAATGATATTAGCATCCCCATTACAAGTACATGCTATACATATATGCCATGTTTCTATTTAATTGCAACCAAATTAAATAAACATGGGACGCTCATACAAAATATTATTACTTGCTCTATGTGTTCATCATTTTTCATTCAACCGCCAAGCGGTAAGGCAACGCCTCATAATGACAATGACCGCTACGCGGCATTGCAGTCAAGTTTCTCCTCCGAGAAATAGCAAAGGGACTAGTTAACACAGCCCACGGCAGCCATTGATCCGGCAGTTAACCCCGACGCTTGGGTACCAAAGATTGGGCTCGCTACCCAACACCATCTGCTCCGCGCAGCTCCCCTCATCAAACAATTTTCCGACCATCCGGAGGTCTATAGCCAGGAGTGGGGGACTCCTCGCAGGGCCTGGCAGGGGCCCACCCGAAAGGGCAAAAGCGTTCGCTCCAACCAATTCTAGATGGACGACGCACTCGCACTAATTATGCTTGATATACGGCACAAAGCTACGCTTTGGTATCAACCCGCAAGAACACCCTCCTTGACTGGGGACTTCGGGGACTTGTACATACAGCCCAGCATAATTAGCAACGGTCACGCTCATGCCTCAGGGCATCACCTCGAGCTACCCGTTAATGCGCCGCCGAGCTTTTCGCGCTCGTGCCTCAGCGGCACTGCCTCGCTTTCACGCTCTCGCCTCAGCGGCAACCGACGAGCTTTCGCACCGCCGAGCTTTCACGCTCGTTCCTCAGCGGCACCGCCGAACTTTTCGCGCTCGTTCCTCAGCGGCACCGCCTACTTTCGCCCTCGTGCATTCCCGGCACCGCCGAGCTTCTCGCTCATGCCTTCGCGGCACCCTTGAGCCTCCGCTCATGCCTCCCCGGCAAATCACGAGCTTACCACTCATGCCTTCGCGGCACCCCGAGCTCACCGCTCACGCCTTCCCGGCACCCACGAGCCTCCGCTCACGAGCTTACCGCTCATGCCTTCTCGGCACCCTTGAGCTTCCGCTCACGAGCTTACCGCTCATGCCTTCGTGGCACCCTTGAGCCTCCGCTCATGCCTCCCCGACAACTCACGAGCTTACCGCTCATGCCTTCGCGGCACCCCGAGCTCACTGCTCACGCCTTCCGGGCACTATGAGCTTCCGCTCACGAGCTTACCGCTCATGCCTTCGCGGCACCCTTGAGCTTCTGCTCACGAGCTCACCGCTCATGCCTTCCTGGCACCCCGAGCTTCCGCTCATGCCTTCCCGGCAACCCTTGAGCTTCCCGCTCATGCCTTCCCGGCAACCCACGAGCTCCCTGCTCATGCCTTCCCGGCACCCCGAGTTTCCGCTCATGCCTTCCCGGCAACCCTTGAGGTTCCCGCTCATGCCTTCCCGGCAACCCACGAGCTTCCCGCTCATACCTTCCCGGCAACCCTTGAGCTCCCCGCTCATGCCTTCCCGGCAACCCACGAGCTTCCCGCTCATGCCTTCCCGGCACCCCGAGCTTCCACTCATGCCTTCCCGGCAACCCTTGAGCTTCCGCTCATGCCTTCCCGGCAACCCTTGAGCTTCCCGCTCATGCCTTCCCGACAACCCACTAGCTTCCCGCTCATGCCTTCCCGGCACCCCGAGCTTCCGCTCATGCCTTCCCGGCAACCCTTGAGCTTCCCGCTCATGCCTTCCCGGCAACCCACGAGCTCCCCGCTCATGCCTTCCCGGCAACCCCGAGTTTCCCGCTCACGAGCTTTCCGCTCATGCCTTCCCGGCAATCCTCGAGCTTTACGCTCACATCTACTCGACACACCACACGTTAATAGAACATTGAATTTTTCTACCATTTGTCGTTTACCGACCGCGACAAATCAAATTCTTTTCGCGTTCCATTAATACGAGCGAAAACCAAACAGACATAACCGTACGCGCGGTCATCGTTCATGAGTCACAAGCGCTTACCTTCGCACCGCTCATGCAACTTACATTTATCATATGCAATCCATACGCTCACACGACCATACGCGTTCTCGAGTTTGTACGCCATAATCGATCGTACTCGGCACCATTCGCGTATATGCATCAACATGTATCACGCACCTCATACGTTTATATATGCCAACGCATATCCATACAACTCACATTTGTTGCCCAATGCAACGAGCATTCTACGTATGCCTGTTTTTTGTCTTTGTTGTGCAGGTTAACGAGTCCCTTCTTGCTTACGGAGTTCGGGGACTTGTAGGGGCTCCGTACCGCCCGGTTGCTTATGCTTGGTGACATCATGTGTATAACTCCCCAACCAAGAAGCTCCTCTTACTTGGGGACTTCGGGGACTCGTACATACCTCCAACAATATGGAGTATTTGCTATCTCACCAAGCATAATTAACACCCTCTTTGGGACACCCACAAGCCATGGTGAGGCCCAACCGCTACTTGCATCTTGTAGCCCTATGTTCAAGCTATGCTACGGTATCCGGAAGTAACAAATCCGCCGCCGGGAAGCCACCTTTCCAGCCTTGCCAAGTTGCCTCCGCAACTAGGCATTTCTATACTAGAATAGTTGTTTGCTTGTCCCACATCGAAAACCATGTAAAGGAGATGACTTCCTTCACCTATAAAAGGAATGCCTCCTCCCACTTAAACAGTAATTCATCCCATTACAACCAATCCCATTACATGCTTTGTAATCCCCCTTGGGCCGCAAGGCTCAACACACTAGTGTAACATTCAAGTGGACGTAGTTTCCCGCTAAGGCGGGAGACGAACCACTATACATCTCGTGTCACTCTCTCTCTCTCTCTCTCTAAAGCTAACTAGCGACCCCTCGGTCACTAACGTCAACATAATCCCAATTTACGAGTGAGCGACTCTATAGTACTCTTCTGTGCTAGGGTTTCAGAGAGGAAAATTAGGGTTGGTTTCTTCGCGAGCATGATATCCACCAAGGCTCGTTGTGTTTCATTGTTTACTATTCCCCTGCAGTTCCAAAGCAGGATATTGCCTTGGAGCATATTGCAGATTGATTGCTGACAGAGACGAACAGCAGTTTGATGGCAGCACACGAAGAAGGTTACGGCGGCGCCTTAGGGTATTTTTTTTTTTTTTTTTGCTAGCTTACTTTCTTTATATGCTTTTCAAATTTTAAAGACTAGTTGTAGTATTTGAGTTGTTTATTTGATAATATATATATATATATCAAATTTTCTTCTAAAAGTTTTAATATCTCTAATTCTAAGGGGAAGCAGATTGCAACTGCTTAATTTTTTGCAGGTTGGTTAGTCTGCACTGGCAATTGATGCTTTTATGACTCTTCTTAGAAGTGCTAGCCTGCTAGGTGTCCCATAATTGCGTGCTCAGTGTGGGTGATTAGTAGAATATATTTTTCTCTTTGAAGGCGCGCAAGGCACTTATGTTTTGTAATAGGCACTGGAGCGGTTAAATGTTCTAGAATAGTCATGTACCAGTATAGGCCTATTTTTATTTATTTTGATGTATGTTCTATGCAAACCTTAATTATTTGGTTCATTAGTATAATGAAACTTTCAACCGTAAAAAAAAATATCAAATTTATTTACTAAATAATATAGGTAATGTATTTTTTAGAGTGTTTTGATCCGAGCTACATAGAAGACTTCGATATATGTTATTTCGATTCCAACAATGTAGTACTCAATCGATATTTTCAGTCTATTATATCACGAGATTAGATTACTGAATTGTGTTTACTAGCTGATGTGTGTGTATCAAAATTATACAATATATGAAAGGTGAGTTCACTGTTACTACTGTTCATCAAGGGGTGGAGAAGACGTTTTTGTCTCTGCTTTTCTATTGTATTTCAGGATTCACTGCTATCTGAGATGATGTCATCTGGGCATATGGGTCTTTTTACAGGAATTGACGCTTTTGCCCTTGCTTTTGCTATTATAATTTCAGGTTTGTACTACTGGCTGACACTGTGCTGGTTGGGCATATGCGTCTTTAGGTGTGGGAAGACGCGTCTTTTTTTACAGCTCTGCCATCAACATGCATGCTTCTGGAGGTTTCTTCTTTCTTCTACAGCCAAAGAATTCCAATTCGCTCTTGCTCTCACTCGAATCAACAAATTTCTCTCGCTCTCCTCGCACAGAAATCCATAACCAAAGAGATAGAGATACGTTTCCTGCTCAAAATCTCAAACTTGCTACCGGTCAATTTATTGTTTTGAGGTATCGTTGGTTAGTCTGGATCTTTTTTTTTTTTGAAATAGATGTTGTGCTTGATTCAGTTGAGGTAAATCCCCATCTCCTTCTTTCCAATTCTTTTTGTCCTCGATCATATTGTCATTTTTTTTTGTTGCATCATGATTATATATGCTTGGTTTCTTCAAATTTGCAATATTGGACTCCTTCTTTCCAATCATTATGTTAATCTCATAACTCGGGCTCTGATTTGTCCAAATTTGCTTTACCAAGTTATAGTAATGAAAAACAAATTTTCTTTAGCGTTTTCCTTTAGAAAAGAGACAAATCGTTGGGGTTCTGCAGAGACCAACCAAATATTCTTTAGCGTTTTCCTTTTAGTCAATATTGGACATTTTCTGGCATGTAGGTTAGTTGGTTTACAATTTCCTGGAATGCTTCAGGTTAAAAAAGACCCGCTTCAGATTGTTATTTCTGGCACTTTCTTATCTAGGAGAAGACTTTTTTGTCTGTGTCTGTTATTTATTTATTTTTTTTTTCTGAATTTCTCAGACATTAAATAGTGGCTTGCTTGATTTCTTGAATTTAGTTTGTTATTTTTGATCAGATTGGTTGGTGTTGATTGTTAATGTATCTGATATGGTTTTGTTTTGTTTTGTAAGCTTTGTCGAGATTCTGAAGGAAAGATACAGTCAAAGTTCAGTTCATTGATTTTTCAGTGAAGAAGAAAGAGGTGTAGCTTTTGGACTCTTTGCTGGAGCCTGGAGGTAAATTTCATTTAATTTGGTTAGTTTTGTTTGGTGTTTTGATTATTTTAGTTTTGTACAGATTCAAGTTTGGGAGAAGATAATAAAGTGTGTTTAGTTTTGTTTATTTTTTGTTCAGTTTAAAAATAATAGAGTGGCTTTGGGTGTTAGTATATCCAAAAAAGAACTGAGGATTTTGAATATGTTCCCTCAGAGTTTGCAACTGAACCCTGTCTTCATTTTCAGTATTGATTATCGGTACCTATTTCATACATAATTAAATACTAGTTAGTACCCTGTGGTTTAGGTCCAAAATCAATTCAGTCCCTAGACTTCTAATTTCATCAAAAACACCCTTGCACTTTCAATTTTGATCTAATAGGTCCAATTCGTTAATATTCTTTCAAATAGTTGGATTATTTGTTGAAAAACTATTTATTTTTAATAGTAGGACTCACTCCTAAATTGACAATGCAGACCACCTTGACACCACATCATAAAACATAGGCCATATATGATCCACATTAACAAGTTAAATAACTCCATTGTCGGAAAACTAACAAATTGGACTTATTAGATCAAAATTGAAAGTGCAGGGGTGTTTTTGATGAAATTAGAAGTTCAGGGACTGAATTGATTTTGGACCTAAACCACAGGGTAGTAATTTGTATTTAGCCCTAATATAATTTACATCCTGACATTGCAAGATTATAACCCTAGAAACTTAACAAAGTAAACTATATCTGTTAAGTTCGATTTTTGATAAAATTTGCATCTTTTGTTTGAGGTGAAGGACAACTATATAGCTATTAGTTTGGTTCTCAGATTATAGGTTGTGAGGGACATGATTGCAGTTTTGTGATTGGCATTTACCCTTTTGTTCTTTCTTCTTTAATCTGCTACTTACCCATCTTTCTTGCTTTTGTTAACGTTCATAACAATCATAAAGAGGCTAGCTTTGTCATTTCTATGTGACTTTGATTGTTGTTTTGTTTGGCCATCTGAGTTATTTCAGAGAACACTTCTTATGGTTTGTTTTATATATGAAAATATGTACATATATACATATACACGTGATGGGTGAAATTTCACTGTCAGGTTTTACTTTTAAACTTCTCATACGACAGTTCCTCTTTGGCATATGAGTAATATCTTTACTATTAATTGTTGAAATGAGATTAATATGAAAAGTAAAAGAAAAGGCCAAACACTGATTCGTCATGTGTTTTCTATGAATTTGTTCTGTCGAACTAAGAATGTACTTTTATGAATTAGCAAATAGTCTTTTCTATACAGATGGCTGAATTTAAAGTGAGTATTTGAATGGTATGAATTTAGTATCATGTGATTCTAGAATAAGACTTTATTAACTAAAGATATGCATTGTTGTTTGAATAGCTTTATTCAGAATCTTAGATGGCAGAATCTGCTTTTTGTGAATTTTTATTTTTATTTATTTTTTTGGTTCTTCTTCTTCTTCTTCTCCTCTCATACCATAAGTAGTTGGATATTGCTGGGGTTTCTGTTTTTTCAATCCTGTTACTGAAGAAAAGTGAGGACAATGATAATGTAACTATAATAAGTATTTGGGATGTTCATGGATAGATTGTTCAGTATTTGGGATGGTCTCATTCAATCCTTTTTTGAATCAGAGTATATGTTGAGCATCTTGGTAATTTATATCTGATGGTAAAGATTAAGAAGCAGATTCTAATTGAAAGAGAAGCCATTTAAAATTTAGTTCTTTTTAGTTGCTATTTTCCTCAATGACGTGCCTTTCCCTTTCCCTTTCTATCTATTTAATTACCAGATCAAAAATAAATTTTATATATTTACTTCACACATTGTTGCCTTATAATTTGAGTTTTGTTTTCTAGATTCTATGCAAAAAGGTGTTCGTGTGGTTCTATCGCCGCTGTTCCTTTGCACATTGTTTGGTATTATTTCAACGTTGTATACTTCTTTAGGTATGTGATTTTTATTTTCTTTTGTTGATTAATATTTGCTATTAGCATTAATACAGATTTTCTGATGTTTTTGTCTTTATTTATTTATTTGTCTATATTTATTATTATAAGTATGGAAAACTGATATAGAGTTAACTATTGATGTATACAGGAAGATGCAAAATATTGAGTTTTTACCTTCTTTTTTTTATTTATTTTTTATTTTTTATTGTTGTTGGATTTATGGGTGTTTTGGTATGAAACATATTTTTTAAGTAGTTCTCTTTTATTGTGCAGCTCTTTGGGACAGCGTGCTATCAAGCCCTTTGGCTATTTCAAATTCAGGTATCAATTTTGAGATTATTGATTACTGAATTTTTTGTGCTAAAGTTTTTGTTTTCATTCTGTAGGTGGATTTGTACTAAGTCATAATTTTGTATTTTGTTTCTCATTTCTCTTTTTTGTGCTAAACCGTATTGAATCTCTGCTTTGCATACATTCGTTAACAAACAATTGGCACTCCAGTAAACACCGGTTTGAACATGGGGTTCTACTCTCGCAACAATCTTAATGTATCCCGTGCTCGATCTGCTGCGGGAATTATTGTAGGACAACGAAAGATAAATATTGCTGCAATTAATCATATAGTGACAACAGATTGTGAGTTACTTTTACATACTGCGAGCAAATTTCAGTGATTTAATGGTTTCTTCCGTGAGTTATTTTTATATACTGTAAGCAAATATCCAGTTTTTAGGTTATCCTTTGATCCACAGATAACAGACTTTCTGCAGATGCTTTACTTTTATATACTGTGGTTTGATCTACTTTTTTGTGTCATCATTTTACATATTGTGATTTGATCCTGGGAGAAAAGAGTTTCGATGGTATCATAATAGTTTGGAGTTCTTGGCTAACCAGTAGTTTTCAATGCAGTTATGGTGCCGAAAATTCTTCAATTAGAAGGACAGTCAAACAGCTGAAATTGAAGCCAGGAACAAAAAGAGATTTCCTTATAAAGGGGATATACAGAGATGTTCACAAGTTCACACCAACCCAACAACTTCCACGCGAAATCCTCTTAGATTTGGAAAGAAGAGGAAGGAATTGTTCAAAGCAAAACCAAGCAAGAACCCGAAAAGGCAAGTTTTAAAATCCTCACGTTAAATTTCCTTTCCACTTATTTTCTGCATTTTATATCTACTATGTCGATTCAATTTAAGCATCCCTTAATTAATGACCCAATCTTTTATATATAACCTTCATGTGCTCTGTATATTTTAGTGACAACTTTGAACCATCAGATCAGACCAGCACAAATACATTGGCTCTGACACCGAATACCTTACCTAACCACTTCTGCTTTGCAATGCAACTTTTTGTTTTGTGATAAGGACCAATATCTATGGGTTTTTGTAATGCTAACTGTCCTTGACAAACAATGTCATGCTATGTACATATAAGCACTGGTTGTCAGGACCATTCTCTTTGTTTTTTTGTAATGCTAATGGTCCCTGAGAAACAATCAACCAAGATAGCAAACATTTTGTACATTATTGATCAATGTACATAAAAGCTTTTTGCTATTCTTCTTTGTTTTGTCATTTTTTTTTTTTTGCTACAATATACCAATTATTATTGCAACTAAAAGACCCGCAGCATCGCGCGGGCCTTTTTACCTAGTTTACTTAGATATGAGTCCACCTAAAACTTCACACACTTCTAAGTTCTAACCCAAGATTTTTGTCTTTTTTTTTTTTTCTCTAAATTATTGTAAACCAGAAAAATCCGTGTGAACATTGTTATTGTTCACCTTGATATTAGAAAAGGGTGTCCATCACATAATGAATATAAGTAGGGCAGCCACGAGTTGAAAGCAATGGAATTGACTTGAATAGAATGAGAGCTTCTAACAGATATTATTGTCTGCTCGATCATTCCTTTCGTGCTCACTCTCATAGGCGTAGCTATACACGGGTTCCGCTGGGTTACAGCCCACCCCAAATTTTTCAAAAACATTAATTTATAGCTTAATTTTAGTTTAAAAAATTAAATATTAAAAAGTAGCCCACCTCAAATTTCTAAAGTCAGCCCATATGTTAATTTTTTGGGTCATATCTATGTTATTTCTTTGCTTGAAGTACTTGATTGTGTTTTATTTTCTATTATGCTTTAAGAGACATATTCGCATAAAAAGCTTGCTTTGCCTTTTTTAGGTAAATTAGGTCAGAATAAGAGTTGGCTAAGAATTATGATACAAATTCAATAATTAAAATTTTTTGGTTATATTCAAGAGCACAAGATAAAATTTGAGTAGATATGTTCTTTTGTCTTAAGGCTTTTGTTATCGAATTTCTATCAAATGTTATAATGTTGTTTTTTTTGGATCAGTTAGCTATTTGATTATTTAATATGTAATTAATATATGATGTGGTTTAATTTAAGGAAAGAATAAAACATGTTACTAGTAAAACTTAGGGAAAAAAAAAAATAAAACATTAGTAAACTTTTATTAAAAAAAATTTCTAGCCCACCCTATTTTAAAATCCTAGCTCCGCCATTGATCAGCTGAGCCATCATCACTATCATTCCCCACTATATGGTCTCTAATTATGCCACAATATTGATCGCGATGCGACTGCAAACACCCACCAGTATCTTGTGTGACCACTTCGACTGGTGCATTAAATTTTCTAGCCCGTCCTATTTTAAAATCCTAGCTCCGCCATTGCTCACTCTATATATATAGCTAGCTGTAATGCTCGTTTGAAAACTCAAGCTTAATCCACTAAACCACAGAAGAGAAAATGGCTCAAATCAACAGGCCAACGATGGAGGAAGATAAAGTTCATGCTTTCTCTTCCCCCATGCCATTAATGTAAGCACCATGCACATTCTCCCTCAGCTAGCTGCTATTTTGTATTCTCTAATTCTTTGGTTTTATATATAAACTTCAATTTGATTACTAAGTAATGTTGTACTCCTCTCATGTTTTCTTCTTGAAACGATTTTGCAGGTCAGAACATTGGAAGACTGAAGAAGGGAAGAAATCCAATCCCTCCACTTTGAGTGAGGTTTTGGGCTTGCGCGAGTTATTTTCTCCACAGGTTAGTGTTGAATCACGACCAAAATAAACAATTAATTAGCATTTAGTCTCGAATTCGAGGTCCCGAGTGTGTTATAATTTTCCAACAAATTAGGATCTTGCTACGTGCCCCGACTATGCTAGAAAAGGAATAGTGACTTCAAGGATTTTTTCTTAATAAAAAATAAACCTAGCTTCTTTATATTATCAACTTTGAAATTGCTTAATTAATTGTAAAGTTGTGACAAACGTTGTGTGATTACACCATCAGGTGTGGAGAGCATCTCTAGCTGAGCTGGTTGGCACGGCAGCGCTTGTTTTTGCTATAGACGCAATTGTGATCTCCTCCATTGAGACCAATATCTCAGCACCAAACCTTGTATTGTCAATCCTGGTAGCAATCATCGCGGCGATTCTCCAAATTGCTACCAACCCGATTTCCGGAGGCCACATCAACCCCATCATCACCTTTTCTGCAGCACTGGTCGGCATCATTTCCTTCTCACGAGCTGCCGTGTACATTTTCATGCAATGCGTCGGAGGAGTTCTAGGTGCCTTGGCACTCAAGGCTGTGGTTAACAGCAGCCTTGAAGAAACATTCTCACTTGGAGGTTGCACCCTAACCGTGGTTTCTCCGGGCCCACAAGGGCCCATCACGGTCGGGATCGAGACAGGCCAGGCCCTTTGGCTGGAGATAATATGCACATTTATTTTCCTCTTTGCTTCGATATGGATGGCGTTCGACCACCGCCAAGGCCACGCCATGGGTAAGGTTATGGTCCTCTCTATCATCGGAATAGTGGTGGGCATTCTTGTGTTTATCTCGACCTCTGTAACAACAGTGAAGGGCTACGCTGGGGTTGGAATGAACCCAGCTAGATGCCTCGGCCCAGCACTTGTTCGTGGGGGCCACCTCTGGACCGGCCACTGGGTATTTTGGGTCGGGCCTACTATTTCTTGCTTCGCTTTCTACTTGTACGTCAAGCTCATTCCCCGTCAACATTTCCACGTGGAGGGCTACAAGCACGATATCTTCAACTATGTGAAGACTCTTCCCAAGTAGAATGAATTGGATAGTCATTATGACAAAGAGACATTTTTTTAATTTGGCTTATCTTATTTCGTAAATGAATGTATTAATTTTAATTTAATTTGGTTGATCTTGTTTCTTAAATGAATGTATTTATTTGCATGATTCCTAAGAATTGGCAAATTTACAATTATTAATTGATGTTGATTGATGCATATGAGCTCTATCATGAGTCGGACTCTCATTCACTCCTCAAAATTATCCTATAACACATAAGAATACTACAGCCCAGTCAAGTTTCTCTCCTTATTCATGTTATTGACATTGCCGGAGACATCAAGCCTAAACTCTGTATAAAAGTATTACAATCATCAAATAAAACATTCTGATCTCAGAGCCTTATCTAACCACATATACTCCTCATTGCAACTAAGATGTTGTAAGAGAGGAAAAATCATATATAAGAAAAGTGACAAAAAATAATATAACTTAAAATCTTACATTTGAAAAGTGATAAAAGATAATATAACTTACAAGTATATGGCTTACACTCAATTACACCAAGGCCTTTTGTGTTAAAACCCAATTCATAATGGGTGGTAAGTTGGGATAATATCAGTACATTGGTTGGTCACGGACCACGCTTCTTGCTGTTTAACATGCAGTAACAAAATGAATCTAATCGATGTGCTACATAGTTTGCTTCACGAAACACATGATGAACATTGATTCCCTCAATATTTCTCACAAGAGTCTTAATATCATCGATGATACAACGAAGCAAAGAAAGATCTTCCTCATCTCTGTGAACTGCTGCCACAGCCACTTTCAATGTCAAAGTGATGCCACCCATTCTGTTGTGCAAAGAGTAAACCAGCTCGGAGGGCCAAGAAAAAACTAGAAAAATTATGTTGGACTAATACAACAGTTATTCATCCTTCCAAAATAATAATAATAATAAAAAAAATCTATCGCCAAATTTATAGTTAGCTTGAGTACGTAATTTACTACCAAGCAGCTTGAGTACGTAATTTACAACTATCGATTGTTATAAGCTTTGGTATTACTTAGTGCTTCAAAGTTGTTTAATTAAACGCATAGGTTATACATCAATGATGATCAATAACCGTCGATATGAAGCATGAACGACTCACACTGTGTATGTGTGCCTCAATTGAGTAGTTACCATTGTTTAGCACAATTGTACGTATGCTTCATGAAATAATTATCTTTAATTCAATGATTAAGCAACCTAGCTTCTCGATCTAACTAAAAGACAATTAACATATATAAGTTAACAATTTTTGGCCTACGTACATAGTTTTAGCCCTTGTGATGAATAGGTTGTCCTCATTATACGTTCCAAATGCTAGATTGTTTTCTAGTCACTGAATCGTTTTAATTTTAGTATCAGTTCAATTGTTCATCGATCTAAACCCAGCATCTTCGTTTTTTCGGAATGAATATGCCTGCAGCTATAGAGCATAGCCTTATCTCAATCATTTTCGACTTCCACGCTCCAAGGCATCAAAGAAGATGTTGCCAAAATTAATCACTTAAATACCACAGTGCTTGGCCAGGCCTATCTTCTAGGATCGAAGGGCGGCTAAAACCAAAGCTTGTTTCGGAAATCTCTACAATATATGAAATGGCATGTATTAATTAGATATGGAGGATTAACCAATTAGCAGTCATTATAGTCTCCTCCTATGTCTTGATTCACAAAGCAGTTTATTTAAATTGAAACTTTTAATCCCTCTTCAATCAGTTTGAGGCAATGGAGTCGATAATCGTCCCCCATGAAGCTGATCATAAATTGCAGAGAGCAGTTGGCAGTGGTACGGAAAATAGATCAGTGGAAACCAATTCCTTAAGGCAAAGATTTCTTGCTTCAATTGGTGCCCATGAATACTTTTCACCAGAGGTCAGCTTAATCTAGCTACTAGTAATACAGAGATTAACTTTTCTTGTTTTTCACTGATATTGTATCCTCCATTTGATCATTTTGGGAGAATCACTTAAATGATGTATGTAGGACGATCTTATTTGATCAACAGAATTCTTAAAAGTCCCTGTTCTTGTTTCAGATGTGGAGAGCAGCTCTTACAGAGTTTGTAGCAACTGCGTGTCTAATGTTCACCTTGACGTCTTCAATCATCTCATGCTTGGATTCACATGAGGTTGATCCCAAGCTGTTAGTACCCTTTGCGGTCTTCATCATAGCCTTCCTTTTCCTCATGGTGACAGTTCCTTTATCTGGTGGTCATATGAGTCCTGTTTTCACATTCATAGCTGCCCTAAAAGGTGTCATAACTCTTGCTAGAGCTTCCATCTACATCTTGATGCAATGTGTTGGTTCAATTGTGGGATTTCTTATTATCAAGACTGTGATGGACCATAATGCATCCCAAAAGTACTCCTTAGGTGGCTGCACAACACATGGAGTAGGCACCCAAACAGCATTGATGTTAGAATTTGTTTGCACATTTGTGGTTCTCTTTGTTGGAGTCACTGTGGCATTCGACAAGAAAAGGTGCAAGGAACTTGGTTTAGCAATGGTGTGTCTCGTGGTGGCCGGGGCTATGGCACTTGCAGTTTTTGTGTCCATTACAGTCACTGGGAAGTCCGGGTATGCAGGCGTGGGGCTGAACCCGGCAAGGTGCTTAGGACCTGCATTGTTGCAAGGGGGGATATTATGGGATGGTCATTGGGTTTTCTGGGTTGGCTCCATCTTGGCCTGCAGTGTGTACTATTGTTTCTCTTTGAACTTGCCCAAGGAGGGTTTGCCATTGTAGATGGAGATTGAATATATATAGTCATCAGTTCCACCATTCTCAAGGGAGAAAGCAATGTACTATCTCAAATTTATATGTAATATAAATCGAATGCAACGTGTAATTAACATAAATCCGTAGTTTGATTTTTTAAGGTTAATAAGGTTGTCAAGCCTTAGTCATAAAATAGCATTTTAAATAATAACAAGAGCCTTCACTAAATTTATGTATTTAGACATGCACTAATTAGTAAACAATACTATACCGGCTCTATTTCCCTTAAAATAATAGTTAAGCATTTTATTGTTAATTTTTCTTTTTTAATGAAAGAGATAATCTTTATTGAAAGAATGTGTGAGGGTGATTTTTGTGTTTTGGACTTTCGGCAACAAAACCCTCTTGATTAAGCGAGACTAGGCCCAAAATCGATCAAAGGTTAGACCTGAGAACAACTTCGTTGTGACCAGCTAGATGATAACAGCAGCAATTAGAGCTTGATTTCTCAAGAATAGAACTTATAGGTGGATATGGTGTGGGAGCTAGATGCCTGGGAGTTTAGCAAAGAGAGAGAGCTCCAGCAATGGCATTATTTCTGGGTTTTGGGTTAAGATTGACTGGGGGAATTGATGGCTAGGGATTCAGAGATAAAGCTTGATTTCTTGCTTGATTTTTTGGGTCGTTGTGGTCTGCTTCCAACGGCGATGAACCCGCTTTTTATAGCGGAGATAGGCGGGGAAGATTCGTGCTAAGAATCGGGGGTTTTGAAGTGGTATTCTTAGTTTGGTGGGATAATCCTAAAGCTTTCAACTTTTATTTTCTCCATGAAACCAAAAGAGTGAAAGCTTGCTCTGGCTATGAGAGTGAAGGTTGGTGGTATAGGTATAGGACGGTGGCAATCCCAGATTATGTGCTGCTGTGATCTTTGAGGGATTCTAATCCCTTATTTTCTGCTATTGTAAATTGCAATCACAAAGTTTGAGGGCTATTGGAAATTGAAACGGGATTGCTGGGTATATGAATCAGAAAGCTTCTCCATAGATTTTGGGTTCTTGACAAAAATGGTGAAGCACTAATCCCAGCAGCAATTTTGATAGAACGACATTCTGGTTTGGGAAAGAAGATGGTTTCAACGGGCTTGGGGTAGAGACTGTTGTAATGGGCTTTCGGTAAGGAGATAATTCTAATGGGCTTTGAGTTTTGCTGGGCCTGCTTTCATCTCTCTACTAGCCTTTGTTAAGATTTTAACCCCTCAAGCATGAATTTTGGTCCCCAAGCCCAAAATTGTCGATGGGCCTTATTTTAACAACAGGCCTCACAGAATCCGTTACCTTCCACACCACACCCTTCCGTATAAGCCCCAAAACATAGCTTGGGTCTACGCGTATCGCACGGTAAATAAGCGTGTCGGCTTCTTTAAAAATGCATGTTAGTCATTTGAGTGTTTGGGCTTGTCGCATCTCTTGCTAACTAGAGGGCCTCTTTTTGACATGAAGTGGGCTTGCTTGAAGGCCTAGCTAATTAGGTCACGAGGTTGATGACTCGTCCCCTTTGCTTGTCACTCGTTAAATTTGAACTTGTGGAAATTTGGATATCAACAAAATGTAATGAGTGCAATTGGAGGAAGGGAAATTCCTAAGCATGGAAGAGCATTTCCCAACCCAAGATGCATTTAATCAAATTATAATACAGAGCTAGGCAAGCAATTGATGAGCAGCAAAATTGTGAGTGAAAGAATAACCATGCAGCTCCAAAAGTAAGAACAAAATGCCATCGTACACTACCAATAAAGAGAAGTTTGCAAAACACAGCAGATACGAATATTTGATAATATTTGATAAATCATACTCGAGAAGCACAAATCAGATTATGCGCATGCAGCAGCCATTCTGGATGTTTCCTCATCACCTTGCCAAAGCTTCCATAAGTTCCGGAGAGGTAATTGAGACACACCTCCAACCACCTCCCCCGAGGATCACGAAATAGGACCCCATGCAAACTACCAAATTATAGACTAATTTAATTTTCTAGCTACCTTGTACTTTATTTTAAAAAACAATTTAGTCACTATATATATAGTGTTAATATCATCAATAACACTCATATACTCACCAATTTGATCAAATTAGTCTACATGTTAGCCATATGTTAATTTGATCATAAAGAAAAGTTTTTTTTTTTTTTTTTTTTTTTTTTTTGTGAGACCATTGACAACAATGTTTGGAAAAAGTATCATATGAAATTCTACCATAATAACATAAATGACAACGTGATTCAAGAAGTATAGTTACTCCCAAAAAATTCTAAGAGAAAAAACCCCTCTCATCTACTACAGTCTTCAGACTAAATCAAAACTCTAACCCTAAATCCTTCTTTATTAGAGCAAGTGCAGCGGTTGCACTTTGACTGGGCAAAGGGAGGGATTTGCTGATGTGTTGACCGGGTAAGTGAATTTTTTGCTTCCACCGGTCTTGCTTTGCCTAGCCAATTGTTGGCTGTTCTTGACTGAGGCAAAAAAAAAAAGGCAACCAAATGACTAAATTCTTGAATGGGGGTGAGGGGCTGCCAGCTCGGCTGTGGGCATAACGTGGCTGACGTCATCTCCTTTCCATGAAGCATGACGCGCTGAAGTAAGGCAGTGGAGGACGAGACGCTGACGCGTGGCGCCGCAATTAGGCAGGATTTGACGCCCAGTCGCCGAGAGGATGCCGGAAAACTGGAATTCCGGCCGGGTCATGTCGCACGGCTGTGGGAGGCCTTCGATCTCCTTCTGGGCTGAGTGGTGAGGTGAGGCACCACTGTGGGGAGGACGAGCGGGCCGAGGCGAGCCCGTATGGCCCTGGTCCGCTGCCGGAGGACGCACGACGGCGCCGGAAAACTCGGGTCGGGTCGGTCGGGACCCGACGGGTCTGAGGAGACGCGGAGGAGAGAGAAGAGAGAGTTTCAGGGGTCCGCTGCCGGAGGACGCACGACGGCGCCGGAAAACTCGGGTCGGGTCGGTCGGGACCCGACGGGTCTGAGGAGACGCGGAGGAGAGAGAAGAGAGAGTTTCAGGGGTGAAAGTGAAGAAAAGAAGAAAATTCTGTTCTTATGAAAAAGGACCAGAAATTTTTGCTATTTATAGAAAATTTTCAAATTTTCAAAAATTTATAACTAATTCATACGAACTCCGATTTTTACATTCCACACATGCACGAACTCATATCGACGATCTCTATAACTTTCATGAATGAAGTTTTCCCAAATTATGTATGTGTAAAAAGTCGATTTTCGACACCCCCCTACAATTTTTTCTAACATCTCACACCCAAAAAAATTGTTTTCAATGAACAGTTAAAAAATATAATAATGAACAGTCTTGACCGGTCAAAAAAAAAACTGGTGGAAACCCATGTCCAGTGGCAGTGAATAGTAACTTGACTGGTCGAATTCTTGACTTCTCGACTTTGTCTTTTCTTGACTACGGGTGAACTTGCTCTTACGAGTTCTTTTCCATGATGACCATCGATTTCATCATCATTAGCTTCGTTGTCTCCTTGGTTCTGGCTATGGGTGGTAACACGGTAGATTTGACAAGGATTGGAGGCTGGTTCAAAAATTCTCTCAATCATATTTGTTGGGCAAGTCTTTGACTTGCAAGAAGTTTGAAGCGACTAATCATCAGTTTCACTTTCAACGAATCTGGGTGGTTAATTGACAAACCATTTCGAATTCAAAAGAACCCTGCTGGTAATCTATTTGAATCTTGGTTTTATTCTTGCAGGGGGCCTGTTTTTGTTTGGGCGTTCAAGAGGTATCTTGTCACCCTTGCTTGTTAATTACTTAGCAATTTGGCTCGGTCTGTCCCAAATTATGGTTTGAATCCTTAATTCATTGGTCCTAAGTGGTGGTCTATTTACAAATTAGTTCACAAATGCCAGCAAGCTTAGATCAACGTTTTTGTCAAAATTGATATCTTTTATGGTTCTGTCGTTTGCAAGTCTAAGTTTGATGGAATTGGTTTTATGGGCTTCTCAAGAAGTACATTTTGTTCCCTACACAATTACATGCTCAGCGGAGGCAGGTAAAAGATGATTTTACCTAGCTAGAGGGGTGAGTGCGAGGCGTTCTAATATTGAGATTAGGCTCACTTAAAGCGAGTTTCAGTATGTAGTTAATGAGCGGTGTTTGTGAGGTTTGATTGTTACTTGGCCATCAACTACATGGGTTTGAGTCTGAAAAAATGCTGACGTATATGTCATTCTGATTCTATCAATAAAAAACATATCTTTGTTTCTCAAAAAACGTAAATGACAATTGTCTAGCTAATTGATATAAACTCGGATGCTAATTAGTAGTTCAAAAATATCTGTAAAACGTTTTGCATTAAATCATCAATAAACGATTCAGAACTAGCAACATGTACATCAACCACGTACAATTTAAAATTGTATTCAACTGGTTTGGAACTCAAAAGACGAGAAGACGATGCGTACAGCCGTACAGGAGAGTAAAATGATATTTCTTTCATTTTTTAACAGAACTTTTTTCTGAGCTAGCAGAGATAAATCTCTAATAATTAAGGACATGCATCAGGGGAATACAACGATAAACATTAGGGAAAAAGTATCTTCACCCCTTCAGATTATGTAGCACAAGCTAACAGAGATAAATCTGTATTAAAGAGGAACATCAGGGGAAGACAGAAGAAAACCAAGGACAAAGGATCTTCTAGCTTCCGTTCACATTGTGTAGCAAAGATATGCTTGTGCTTTCATGGATCAAATATGCTCAATTAATATAGAAAATTAAGCCTCCAGTAGTCTAGTCCCTCCACTTACTAAGAGAAAATTATATATGGTAATTTATCAATCTTTGGTTGGCCTACATGGGTTACGCTGGGAGATGAAAATAGATTGCCCTTAAATGGGAACTCAACGACTCTTTTACAGTATGCGTGGGTGCGCCTTAAATAGAATGTCTTTTACGGCGTGCAACATGTGCAGTAAAAATGGGATTGACATTAGGGCTGTCAATGGGTCGTGTCAGGTTGGGTTCGTGTCGGGTTAAAGTATTTGTCGTGTCGCAAGATATAAACCCAGACCCAACCCATTTAATAATCGTGTCAAAAATTTAAACTCAAACCCAACCTATTTATTAAACGGGTTACCCGTTTCCAACCCGCTTAACCCATTTAATAAATAGGTCGTGTCGTGTTAGACAAAATGACACATTTAAGGGTCAACAATGCGACCCATTTAACTAAAAAATGCATAAATTGATTAAATTCACTAAAAAATCCACAATACGAAGAATATAAATAATTATATATAATTCATAAATAATTAAATTCAATAATTATAAAGCTGTTTAAGGAAATCTCTTTTCTGTGTTTGGCCCAAACTCTAGGTTACTTGACCTAGTGGTAATAAGGTTAAATTAGAAGGATTAGATTCCTATTCAATGTACGATTACTTTCCTTGTATGATTGAGATTCTATGCATTGTAATCCTCTATATAAAGAGGCCCCTATTATCAATGAGAATACACAGCAAATTCCTCTCAATTTCAGTTTCTCTAAAACACGTTATCAGCACGAAGCTCTAACCCTGAAACCCTAAATTCATAGCCTTCAAATCCCAAAAACCTCCGCCGCCCACCTTGAAGCTCTCACCTCCAGAAGCCCAGAACCGGCGGCGCTGCCCCCTGAACCGGCCGGAATCGACCTGAACCGGCCACCGGAAGTGACCAAACCGGCCTCCCAAGAAGAATACGGATATTTCCTGCCCGGTTTGCCATCTTCCCGTCCACCTTCCACTGCCATCTTTTGTCAGTAGCTGCACCTCGTCCCCAGATTTCGGGAACCGGAAAAACCATCCCCGGAACCGGCCACCAGAATAGACTGCAACCGAACCAGCAGAAAAAGAAAAAAAAAAAAAAAAAAAGGAGGCAGAAGCAGAGCCCAGCCCAGCAGATCAGCCCTAGGCTCAGAAGCCCAGAAGCAGACCTCAGGCCCACAGTCGCTGCTCTCGGCCCAAATCACATCAGCCCAGAGCCAGTCCACATCAGCAGCACCCAGTCAGCCTGCCACGTCAGCTACCGGTGCCACGTCAGCATTGCCGGTCAACCCTCCGGTCAACATTTTTCCGTCGACTTTTCCGGCAGCTTCCCGGCGACATTTTTCCGGCAAATTTTTCCAGTCAAGATTTCCGGCAATTTTTCAAGGTAAACTTTTCTAAAAGTTCCCGTTTTTGAAGTTTTATTACTTTTCTCTTCTTTTTCTCGGGGACTTGCAACCTCCCTTCTTCTCTCCCCCTTTCTTCATCATAGGGGAGACCTAATTAAGCCGAACTGTGGGGGTTCGTGCTCACTCCAAGCTTGGAGCTTGTTGAGATCTCCAAACTTAGAGTTTGTAGAGAATTTATGATCGACCACTTACATCATTGTTTCTATCTAATCCAACCCCTCTTGGAATCGAATTTCTTGGAAGCGACTAGGCTCGGAAATTCCTAATTTCTTGGAAGCGATTACGCTCAGAAATTTTATATATGTTTTCGTGGTAGCTTTTTCCGCTCTGAAACTAACCCTTTTTCTTGTTCTCTTTCAGGATGAATAACCTAAACAAATTGGACTTTGCTCCATTGGGAACAACTGGCTCTGAATATCACAGGTGGGTTCGTGATGTTCGCTAGCATCTCAAGGCCGATGGAATCCTTGATACGATTCTCGAGCCTAGCCAGGACGTGCTAACTGTTGAGCAAGCTCAAGCTTTGGAAGCAAATAGAGCAGCCTTAGAGGCAAATAAGGCGAAGGCCATCATCCTAATGACTCGTCATATGGATGATTCGCTCCAGTACGAGTGTATGAATGAAGAAGACCCCAGAAGGCTGTGGGTCTCACTCGAAGAAAGATTTGGCAACGTCCGTGACTCCCTGCTTCCTGACCTAGAAGTGAGATGGCATAGCCTCCGCTTCTGTGATTTCAAGTCAGTTCTTGACTATAACTCGGAAGCACTTCGCATTAAATCCTTAAATAGAATTATGTGGTAAAGAGATCACAGATGCGATGTTGATTGAGAAGACTCTCTCTACCTTCCCCGTCTCTACATTGATGGTTGCTAAGAACTATCGAATCGATGTTGCTGCAGGACGAATTACAAGGTTTCATGAGCTCATTGGAGCTATGAATGTCTCTGAAAAGCATGACAACATCCTTGTGAAGAACTATAATTCGAGATCAGTGGAAATAGACCATATTCCGGAATCCAATTATAGTCGCGCCCCTAAGAGAAGGCGCCAAGAGCGAAACCCTAACCTTAGGGATACTTCTGGACGTTCTGGTCCATATAATCACTCTACTTGGGAATGTAACCGCCAATATAGGCGAACACGGAACCGAATAGGTTAACGTGGAAAGAGAGAGGGAGGCAATGCCTCTGGCCATGTTGGTGGCGCCACCAACACTAAGAGCCATCTAAATGACGTTTTCAAAGCGCCTCAATCAATGGAGTTTGAGCTAAGAGATGTATGTTCTCGATGTGGAGTGTCTGATCATTGGGCACACATTTGTAGAGCTCGTGAAGAAATTGTCACCGCCTACAAAGCATATTGTGAAGTAAGAGAAGCTCACTATGTGGAACAAGAAGATCAAGAAGATGATCTAGAGTGAAGGGTGGAAGACTACAAATCTGGCTGGGATCAATAAATCGCCAATTCTGTTTAAGTCTTCATTTTTCCAAGAGATGTAATAGGCAATTGCCATATACTTTGTAGTAAATGCCATTGGTTTAGTTTTTCTTCACATAGGCTCATCCAAAATGAGTGTGATGTATAGGAAGGTTTTGAGATAAGTGGTACTTAAGCGAGCTTTGCTCCACCGACATCTCTCTACTCACCTGGTCATATTTATTTTGGAGTACGTTACCGAAAGAAGTCAAACGACTACCTTTGTTTTGCATTAGCTATCATTTGGATTAGATTCTCCTAATGGTTAAGAGACAAATGATGTATTCCGTTGGCTTATGAATAAAATTTCGAGTTCTTTTCATTATGACTCAATTTTGATTCTGAGCATATTACTTTGTGACTACGATGGCTGGGCCATCGGTATTAATTCAAGGACATGGAATAGCCCAAGTTCCACTTGCCAAATGGCACCTTGATTACTATCACAGAAACTCTCTACGCTCTTAGGGCAAATCGTACCCTATAGCCAACGGATTCCATGCGAAAACGCATGTAGAGAACGGAAATGAGTTCCTTTGCTATTAAATACCTCTAATGATTGCGAACAAAAGCGCATCTTAGAGAAGTTTATGTGTCTCTCTAGTGGACTCTATGTCACTATTCGAGCTATTAATCCAATAAAGTTATGAGAGAAGATCTCTTGGATTTAGACACATATTGGCTTTGTCACCACAGGATAGATCATCCTAGTCACGATATGATGATCCGTCTACGAAAGACTTCACATGGACATCTTTTTCTCTCGAGCGAAATGAAGCATGAATCAAAAGTTGATTCCTGGACTAAGTGTGACCGACGCTGATGCCTAGGGCACTGCCTCCGTCCACCACCATCCTAGGGCTGGCGTAGTCCCTATCCATGACGCCATGGATGGCGTCCATCATGGTGATGGCGCCCCAGGTGATGCTGCAATCACCAACTTGCTTCAAATAGCGTTTCAGACGCTCAGGCCCAACCAAAATCCTCATTAGTTGCCTCTAAAGCCTCTCGCTCGTTTTACAAAGCCCGTTCCTTAGGGAAATTAGGACTGAGACCGTCCTATGCAAAGGATATGAATATACTCATTATGTTCTTACATAGAATCCGTAGGGATTCTGTGGACTGTTTCAACCAACCTGCGGACGTTTAAATATCTCATGATGTTGGTTGACACGCAAACACACTGGTCACATGTTGTGCCATTGTCCACTTGTAATGCTACTTATGCTACACTCCTAGCAAACATCATATGACAACGGGCTCACTCCCCGGATCATCCTATTCAGTCAATTGGATTTGACATTGCTAGAAAGTTTACATTGAAGACTTTCGATGGATATTGCAATGGGACTGATGTTGGACATCATATTCCCATGTACACACCCAAATGGGCTCGCGGAAACGACTACGATGGTAGTCCGGACATTGGTAATGCGCACCAATCTCCTTATATCCATTTGGGGTGATGCAATATCGCATGCAGCTATGCTAATTCGTCTACGACCCACCGCCACTCAATGTACCTCTGCGTTACAGCTAGTGACTGGGTACAAGTATTGTACTTACGCATATTTGAGTGTGTCATTTATGTGCCAATTGCGCCGCCACAGTGCCCTATGGTGGGTCCGTACAGACGAATGGGCAACTACGTTGGATTTGAGACTCCAACAATCGTCCGGCACTTAATGCCCTTGCAAGGCGATCTCCTTACCGCTAGATTTGCGGATGTCACTTTGATGAGACAGTCTTCCCATCTTTAGGGGGAGATAAGAACACAGATGTTCAGCAGGAACGACAGGAATTGTCGTGGCCTGTCCCTACTATGTCTCATCTCGATCCCTACTAAAGTGACGAGATCACACATCTGCTGTAAATATGCCTGCAAGGAAGTACGTCCCTACAAGAGGACGTAGCGCCACCCTACACGGAGGTAGGCATGGCGCCAACGCCAAAGAGAGTGGCACTCTGGCGTTACAGGCCATGGCCCCAGCTAGGATGCGTGGGAGACCCGTGGGTTCGAAGGATACTTTGGCACATTCCAATCCTTTGATCATCGACACTCAAAATCCGTCTCATGAGTATCTTCCGGGTTATGGTTATCGTTGGGGGACGCCTCAACGTCAGAACCTATTCCTGAGAATATAGAGCTCTATGAAACTTACACTAGTGTACATGAGACGTGGGATAGAAACTCCATCATAATTGATGATGTAGTTGCGCATTTCGTTGCGCATGAGTTTGTTGAGTAAGATGATATCGAACCACGCTTCGTTGATGAATGAATGCCAACGTAGAGAGATTTGGCCTAAATAGAAAGATGCGATCCAGGTTAAGTTGGATTCTCTAACGAAGAGGAAGATTTTTGAGCCAGTGATGCCAACACCTCCTAACATAAAATCTATTGATTAATGGGTCTTCGTTAGAAAGCGTGATGAGAAAAAGAGATGGCAATCTCGCCTTATGGCGCAAGGCTTCTCACAAAACGCCCTGGAATCAACTACGATGAGACATATTCTTTCGTAATGGATGTCATTGCACTCTACTACCTTGTCAGTTTGGTAGTTTCCGAATAACTGAACATGCAGCTTACAAATGTGGTCACTACGTATCTCTATGGGGATCTAGATACGGAATATACATGAAGGTTCATGGTGAACTTCATTTACCCAAATCAAGAGGCTCTAGACCACGGAGTGCGTTTACAATAAGATTGAAACGCTCACTAAAGTGACTACTTGATTGGGAAGGGATATGCCCACGCATTTCTATAACAAGTTTCGGATTCTATCGCGGTTCATGTTGGACATGATCTTCATTGGAAGTCCTTAAAGAGTTAAGGGAAACCGCTGAACATTTGAAATCCGAGTTTGAGATGAAGGATTTTGGGAAAACACGATTATGTCTCGGTTTGGAACTTGAGCATCGTGTCGATAGATGCTTAGGCATTTTGATAAGGTCAAGCCTTCAAGCACCCCCATGATCGTCCGTAGTCTTGATCCTGAAAATGATCCTCTTCGTTGAAAAGATGATGACGAAGATGTGCTAGAGGCAGAAATGTCTTACTTAGTACAATAGGCGCATTATTGTACTTATCCCAATGCACAAGACCGGACATCTCATATTTTGTGAACTTGTTAGCTAAGGTATAGCTGTGCGCCAACGCGATGCCATTGGATTGGTGTAAAAGATATCTTTCGGACTTGAGAGGTACGATTGATATGGGCATGCTTTATCCCTACAGAGAGATGATGGATTCGGACCCATCACACACCAGGAACGCCGCCAACACTGGCCTGCGTCCCCTCTCCCCATCCCAAAACGAAGTTAGCGTTTTGGAAGGTTTTGCTGATGCTGGGTATCTCTCTGACCCACACAAAGGTCATTCCTAAACTGGTTAAGTGTTCACCATGGGTAAAGACTGCGATATCTTGGAGGTCTACAGAATAGACCATAGTCGCTATATCTTCGGACCATGCAGAGACTATTGCTCTTCACGAAGAGATTTGTGAATGTATATGGATTGGATCCATAATTACGCATGTTCGAAAAGTTGTGGTTTGAAGTCTACCACAAATGAGCCTACATAAATGAAGCAAGGCTACATCAAAAGCGACAACACCAAGGATAATCCGCAACAACAGACTCTCCTCAAGATCAAAGTGAATTAGGTTCAATCTGAGGACAGTGTGGCAGGCTTGCTCACTAAGTCATTGCCTAAATTCCACTTTCGAGAAACATATATCGTTTGCGGAAATTATCTAAACTCCCATGATCGTAGTCATCAGGGGGAGACGCAGACATCAGGGGGAGATGTCTACATGTTCATCTCGAAACGTGAAAGGTGTGTTGTGCTCTTTTTCCCCTTCGACCGAGGTTATTTTTGTCCCACTGGGTTTTTGTTACTCGGCAAGGTTTTTAACGAGGCAACGAGAGAAGCACCGCGTTTGGGCAACACAAGGGGGAGTGTTTAAGGAAATCTCTTTTCTGTGTTTGGCCCAAACTCTAGGTTACTTGACCTAGTGGTAATAGGGTTAAATTAGAAGGATCTAGATTCCTATTCAATGTACGATTACTTTCCTTGTATGATTGAGATTCTATGCATTGTAATCCTCTATATAAAGAGGCCCCTATTATCAATGAGAATACACAGCAAATTCCTCTCAATTTCAGTTTCTCTAAAACAAAAGCAAAATATTTCAAATTGTCTAATCTTATGATCAAATACTCTCAACGTCCAAAATTTCAAGAAGAAATATAACATAATCGGGTTATACGGGTTCACTTCGTGTTGATGGGTTGACCCATGACCAACCTATTTATTAAATGGGTCATGGCGGGTTGACCCACGGCCGACCCGCTTTTTAATCGTGCGGGTTCAACCCGCTTTGTTTCGTGTGGGTTTCGAATCGTGTTATCGGATCGTGTCGGAATTGACAGCCCTAATTGACATATGTAAAATTACATTGACGGCGTTCTTGAATTAAGTAAGTCTTTTAAGGCTCGAGCATCGTGTTTTTGTACGCCGTAATTATGCATTTATAGTGCACATTATGGGCTGTAAAAGACCATTTTTAGTGCAGTTTGGCCTACATGGGTTACGCCGGATCGGAAAATGAAAAGATTGCCGCCAATCTTGCTAGATTTGTCTCTAGTCACTGTTCGTATCGCTTAAATTAAATATGGTGTTCAATTGTTCATTGATCGAAGCCAAACATCTTCGTCTTTGCAGAATGACTATGCCTGTAGTAGAGATCTTAGCCTTTTTTACAATCATTTTCGACTTCCACGCTCCGACGGATCTCAAAGAGTATGTTGCCTAAATTAATCACGTAGATAAAGCAATGGAGTTCCAACGTCAAGCTGATCAGAAATTACCTAGATCCTTTGACAGTTGGGAAACAAATGAATCAATGGAAAGCAACTCCCTAGGGCAAATCCTATTACAGTTGGGAAATAAATGAATCAATGGGAGCAAAGAATTCTTGCTTCAATTGGTGCTCATGAATATTTTTTACCAGAGATCAGCTTACTTTATTATAGCACTAGTGTTTACTATTCTCATCACTTGTACTACCTGTCCTGTTGCACCAATATTATCCAAACTTAGTCATTTGTGGGCAGGCATGAGTGCAACTAAAGGGATATCCCGCTTGACGCTAGATAATTAAGTAGATACTGATATATACTCGATTTAGACTGCCACTTATCAGATGCATACTGGAAAATGGTATTTGATCCACATTATTTGTAACAGTACGTGTTCTTGTTTCAAATGTGGACTTGTGGAGAGGAGCACTTGCGGAGTTGGTGGCAACTACATGTCTAGTGTACTTACATAAGCAATTGTAAGCATAATTAGCTTATCGGGGTTCGTCCCAGTCCGCCGCCAAAAAGTCTATCACCTGAGCTCAGGCTCAGGCCAAGATCATCTTTGACGCAACGTCACTCGCCGCTCCAAGACCATCTCGCTGAGGTATCAAATGGTGTAAACTGATGCCTATTAATCCCACATCAGAAACCAAATGGAGTTCACTCTCCTCTTCACCTATAAAAGATCAATTTCTCTCTCTTCATTGATTACGTATTTATTACCCGTCTAACGAGTAGCGAAGACCGGCAACCGCGGTCTCCCTCCTGACACCCTGTGTATTTCATTTGACAGGTGATGCTAGCGCTATCTATCCTCTTCTAGTGGCCAGCGCTACCAAGGTCTGACTACCGCCAGAACTGAGCATTAACATCTAATACACCTTGACATGTTCAATCATTGCATGCCTGGAAACACGAGGTTGATCCCAAGCCACTAATCCCAGTTGCAGGCTTGATCATAGTCTTTCTGTTCCTCACGGTGACTGTTCCTTTATCTGGTGGTCATATTGACTCCTGTTATTACATTCATAGCTGCCCTCCAAGGTGTCATAACTCTTGCTAGAGCTACATCTTCATGCAATGTGTTGGATCAATTGAATGTGATGGACCATAATGCCGTCCAAGAGTACTACTTACGTGGTTGTATATATAACCAATGGTGTAGGCACCCAAACGGCATTGACATTAGAATTTGCTTTACACATTTGTATCTCTTTGTTGGGGCCACTCTGACATTTGACAATAAAAGGAGCAAAGTAACTTGGTTCGGCAATGGTGTGTCTTGTGGTGTAGTTTTTTTTTTTTTTTGACTTTATCAATGAGAATTAAAGGCTTCCTAGGCCAAAGATAAACCCCTTCGGCGCATATGAAATGCTCCAATTGTGCGTTGCAGCACAGTGTCTGACCACTTTGACAGCTTCGGAGTTCGAACCTAAGTTGGAGAACACACCCAACTAGGCAAGAACCACTAGGCCACTTGCAGTGGTTGAACCACTACCACTTTGAGAGGCTCCATTCCGTTTTCGGTGTACAAATTTTACGGATAAGGTCAAGCCTTTACAGCATAAAACATAATCAACCAAAACAAAGAAGTGAATGCATCTGATATTTGAACATTAAGAACTTCTGATTAGCATGAGTACTATATATAGTTATAACTGAGCAGCACAACAAGCTTGTGGAAGTAATCATTTCTTAATCAAAACTTTATTGTCGCTTTTATCTTTGTGCCGCTTGATATATATCCAAGTGAGCTGTGCTAGCTCTTATATAACTAGGCAGATGGCTGTACTTGCAACAGTGTCGAAGAAGCGGCAAGGGGCTCGTGCACGACTGAATTAGAATAAACAGAGATGGGACTGCCCTCCAATTGCAACATGATACTCCCCAGGATTTCAGTTAATATCTTCTTGAACTCGTCTTCTTTAAGCAGCTTTGCATCATCTGCATTCGTCAGGTTGAACACATCCAAAACAATCTTGTCCATCTGCAGATTTTTATAGCAAAAAATGATCAAGCTTCGGGACGACTGAAGGAAGCGTATCTGAATCTCAGACCAAGCATATGAAAATAGGTATATGATAATTGACAGAGTACCTGCTCAACTGCACCAAGAGGCGGAAGACCAGCTGATGGAGCCACGGCATCCAGCGCAACACGCAAATACTCCTTCGATATTTTCCCAGTGCGATCTTTTGGCAGAGTCTCAATAGCTGCATTCAATGTCTGCATTTTACAACAAATTGTAATAAGTACTTTCTCAATCTAATTGATGCAAACAAATCTACATATAGAGAAGATGTATTCATGAGATAAACCTTGTCTAATTCAAACTTGTTGGATAATAATCTCTTAATGCCACTTCCATCAAAGGTATTTTCACTGTGGGCTACAATCACATGCTGCTCCCTAAGAAGTTGAGCCACATGCTCGGCCACTTTCTTGAATTCAACTAGGAATGTTTCTTGAGAGACAGGCTTGTTCCAGTCAGGGCCAGCGCATGATTGCAGAGCAGGTTCCACAATATTGCTCACAACCTAAAGAAAAATTAACAATCAAAGAGGCAAAGACAGGAAAAGAGTAGTCAACCAGTTAGTACCAAAAGAAGTTACACTGTTAAAGGAACCAGCATGTTAGTTTGTAAACTCAGCAGCAGTCATTTTATTTCTACTGAATTCGATTATAGAACTATTGGTACTAAAAGTAAAAATTGTAAAAGATTAAGTACCCAAGGGTCCGATGAAGGGGGCATCCCTTGTTCAACTGTGAGCAGTTCAAAAGCTTTGATAATACAGTCTTGGAGGGTTCCAGCAGCTGACTCTATCAGAGAGTGTGCAGCCACCATTTCTGCTTCAAAAGTTGGTCCATTGATGTATTCTAGGAGGTCTTCTCCATCAATGCGGAGAATCACAATAGGGTCTCGCTTCAAACCAGCAGCCATGCCTAGTAGAATATCAGAAAGAACTTCTTTGAACTCGACCTTGCTCACTTTTTCTGGTTTTCCATGAGTGAATTCATTCAATACCTAAGCACATAAACACATTTTTCTCTTCATCGTGTACAATTTATGCATGTAAGAGGCAGGATTTAAACAGGTTGGCACCATACAGTTACTCTCAAATGATATCTAACTAAATGGCTTTCTTTCTTAGTGCACAATGATTCAATCTACTATGATTTGTTTCCCTCAGAGTTAAACTTCCAGTGCATCTTGATTGATCTACCCTGATCCATCAACAACAAGATCCTAATTATTATTGTAATCACAAATTTCTTCAACAAATATCATATTATCTTTGGATTACCTGTTTGAGGGGCAAGAGAATAATTCTCCTCCTGATTCCACAATCATTATGAGATTAACAGTTGACATATTGTTTAAGTAACATATACTTTTGTTAATAAAGTACAGCAGCATTAGGTAAGGTTGGTACTTTGCTCAAAAGCAAGACACTGAAAGAAAGCTTTTTAGACCACTCCCATACTAAACCACTACCTTTGAAAAAACAGGCAGGCACTAGTCCCCTCATAGAATATTAATGGTACATTATGGCTTAAGTCACACTGAATCTACTTGCATAAAATAAAGGTTATGCAAACAAACTTTCCAGAGAGTTTGTCACCAGATTCCTCCTAGCATAAGAGGACATAAATAAAAAAGCAAAGTCTTAGCCCAAGTGGGATTAGAAGAATCAAAGTCTGATAATATAAAACTCCGACAAAGTTTGATCATAGGTTGGGTGCTTCTCGAGCTAGCTAGAAATAGAAATTCTGGATAGAACAAAGAAAGCAAGCATTGCTATCTCCGTCTTTAAACATTAAGAACATGTTAGGACTGAGGACCCTAAAATAATATGAGGCATCATAACAAAAGAATGACAACATATGTGATTATATCTATTCATACGAAGATAATGGTCAGTAGAGTTTCGGGTGACACCGACAACACGTATGTAAAAGCTCCAAAGTCAAAAAACAGACGTGGCATTTTTATCTTATGCATCTGTTGCAAGTTTGCAAGCTTAATTTGAGGGATTTGTCTCAATTACTACTGCTTCTAATAGTCCTAGCCAGTTAGAGAACAGGAATTTAAGACAATCCCAGTTCTCCTGCCATGAATTATATCATTTGCTTGATTAAGCACTGTTGGCACAACCAAAATAAGACAACTCTTTCATAACTATAGACAATCCATATAAAGAATTTCACATCTTAATTGAATCATGGAAATTATGAACCTTTCAACAGTTATGGAGTTGCTTAACCTCTTCATTTTCACAAGAGGAAAAAATTCAAGCATTGTACCCAACAATCCCACAAAAAATGCAAGAAAATTATAAAAACAACCAATAATACAAACAGTCCTGTATAAATCTCTCACACTAGCAATAATTCAGAATGTAATGTGTAATCCAACTTTACTTACCCACAATACTCATAGTTTGGCAAGTTGATAACAGAACCTTATAGCCATGTAAAGTTGTAATATTTAAAAAAAAAGAAAAAGAAATGAACTTTCTACACAGAAATGACAGAAGAAACAAACCCAGATGTTAAAATAAAATAAAAAATTGGAGAATGATTGAATGAAGAAGAAATGAACCTCAGAGTAGATGTGGTCAGAGTCAGGGGAAGAGCCCCGAACAGGTAAGCCAAGAGCAGCACCAATATCAGCAACAGCAGGCTGAAGCTCGTTCACAGAAAGCTGACCGTCTCTGTCTCTATCCAGCTCCTCAAACTTATGGTCCACGAAGTGGCTGAACACCTCTTTGTTCTCAACCAACTCCATTATATCCGAACCGTCTAGAACCTCTCCCCCACTAGTGCCAGTCTTCTTTGGATTCGTCTCCATTCGCTGTTTCCTCTTCTCTAGCTAGCTTTCTTGTGAGCCTTTGTGTCAGCTTTGCTTGTGAGTCTCGTGAGTCGGTACACGAGCTAAAGGTGCAAGAGGGTTCTCTGCTTTTTAAGCCTTGTTCTGCTTCTGCTGCTTCTTCTTCTTCTTCTTCTTCTGGGTCACTCTAGTTTGGTCTGGTGGCTCCTGAGGCTTAAATAGGAGAGAGGTTGTGCGTTTGTACTTATGGGGGTGTTTTGTGGAACTGTGCACAACGAATGGTAAACCACTACCTTGGCTATTATTGCGAAGCCTATTAGGCATGTTTGCTTTTACGAAGTTTTCGAAACGCAATTCTTTTGGAACTTTCTGGGGAGATGAAAGAGAGGGATAAGAAAAAGAAAATGAAAATGAACTTGCTAAGCTCTTCTTGCGTTTTAGGCTTCGAGCAAAGTCAAAACACATGATGCAAGGGATTATGTCTTTCAGAGAGGTATATTGATGCAATGGTTCAAATGGTAAGGAATCGAGAATTGAGTCACGACTCAGTTAGATTAGGAATTTTATTTCTCTTCAATGTAACGATAAAGAAAAATATATTGCAATCTTTGTATGATCTTCTACTTGGAACAAAGTAGATAAACTATCAATTGAGAATAGGGAACAAAGTTATAACTTAATCTATAAAAAGTTAAAAACATTTGTATTTAACTATTTATACATATCGAAGAAGAAATGTCAAACTTTATTTCAAATGCAACAATGTTATTTAAAAACAGCACGTTAAATGGTGCTTTTTCTGTCGATTCCCTAAAGATAATATAACACTAAGTACAATAGTATCATTATGTACACAACCAAACTTAAAATATAATACAAGAAATAAGTCTTAAAACGATAATATGTCCTAAGTTTTAACTGTGTGACATATTTCTCCTTTAACCAAGTGTGTTACTTCCGAACCACTGCAAGTGGCCAATGATTCTTGCCTAGTTGGGTGTGCTCCCCAACCTAGGTTCGAACTTAGTAGTATTGATTCCTCATTCCATTATTCGATTGAAGAAAATTAATACCCGTAAGCTATTTTCATTCCCTTGTACATCTTATGAACAAGATCAATTTTATTCCTAACACGTCAAGAAAAGGACCAAGATTACAACCTCACAACCCCTGTCGGCATAAAAATACTATTATTGGGTGTAGTTGTTGTACAATCTCTCTAGGACCATTTTGACATTTTCCATTCTTGACTTTCACAAAATGTGAAAATGAAAACTGAACCAAACACGGCCTAGTAGAAAAGAAAAGATAGATAGGGTAGGGCGGTAGGCTTTTGGGCTGTGGTCACAAACATTAGACTGTGCGGATGTGCCACGTGGGGCGGTCCAATTACGTGGGTCGGGGCCTACCAGACTTAGATTTTCGCTTTTTCTATTGTCGGCCGCTGTCTGTACGACACGTGGTCATGCCAGCGCATACTTTGGAGTACGTGTCTTGCAGGACTCTCCAACACGTGTCGATCAAACGCTGGGCTGCTGAGTACCCGATGACTTCACATTTTCTCTTTCTTTTTTTCTCGGTCAATGGGATTCATTTTTCATTGGGGCCCAACAGAGAGTGGCTGGCCCAAAAGTATCCAATCCTCGAGTCCAGTCCACAACTTAGATGCGTATTAGCCCAAAGTTTATTTCTGCTTTTTAATATCGTGATTGCTTTTAATATTTCCACTAAAAGAATTTCCCTTCATGTGCATACATCAAATTAACAATTTTGTCTAGCATTATTGGATCGAAAAACAAAAAAAGTTTGTTTAGCATGAGTGAGATATGAGTATAACGGATTGAGTAAACACTCATATATGATTGAGTAATGACAGTAACGTACAATACTAACGGATATATCTAACTCATACCAATACAAAAGTTGAAATAAGATAAAAATGTCACATTAAAAAAAATATGGATTACAGAAACATGGATCTAACTCAACACCGCGACTCAAAACAGCCAAACCACGTGTAGAAGCTCTTTCCCAATACTTTGACCATAAAAACATACTGAGAATAAATTGAATAGACCTTAGGAATTTCACTTTAAAAATGGCACAATAATAGTATCAAGACCCACAAACTCTAACTCAAAAGAGTAAGGACATTTATCTAGCCAGAAACTAACTAAGAAAACAAAGAACAATAAAACAATTAAAGCAGATGCAGCAAACAACTATTCTCCACATCAAAGATTCTGACCCCTGCCACCCGAGAACCACAGCAGTGAAGTTGGAGACCCTTATTCCCTTAATCACCAATCCAATTCATCCATGCTGAGTTGAGTCCAAGGACTATGGGATGAAATCAGCTGTCCCCATTATTTTATCCCAATTCTGTCCCCTCAACATGATTGGTCCACAGAGATTAAAAAAATATTTTCTTAATATTTTGTTCCATTTTTTAATCTCTGTGGACCAATCATGTTGAGGTGACAGAATTGGGACACAGAAATCTGGGACAGCTAATTTCATCCCCAAGGACTATACCGCCATTGCTATCCTTGAGTGAATCCCATTGGCCCAACCCCTCCACTGGCAAACAAGCTTTTAGAACCAATAGGCACCAAAACCAATTCACCCAATTACAGGCCCCGACGCCACCTCAAACCGGCTAGCCATACTTGGAATTTTGAAAGACATAACCTAAAAACTTTCTATAAACGTATAAAATTTGCATATTTAGTAAACCAATAATGATCTATGTATGTAATCATCAACTTAAATTTATGAGCCGTAAACTAGTAAAGTATTACTAAATAGTTAGATATGGTACCGATACACATACAATTTAGAAACTTCGAGAAATTACTTCTTATGCATCAAGTCCATACTTCGAGAAATTACTTCTTTTAAAGGACCTATAAAATTTCTATAAATGCATAAAATTTACATATTTAGTAAACTAATAATGATCTATGTATAATAATTGTATATAATCGTCAGTTTGAATTTATGAGCCGTAAACTAGTAAAGTATTACTAAATAGTTAGATAATGTACCGATACATTTAGAAACTTCGAGAAATTACTTCTTATCAAGTCCATACTCCATTAAGTCATGCTTGTACAACCAAGTGAGAGCATATATAACCGAGAGATTATTTCATATGGTTGACACATAAAGTAACTCGATCACTCGTTAAGTGCATGTTAATTATCTTCAAATGAATAAAGATTTTTCTGTACGCGGTTAAATTAAGTTTAACTATCTTTTACTGTAGATAATTTAGTTTGCTCAAGAGATTAGCAGTATATAGGATGGGAGACATGGGAGCCAAGGACCCCAACTGGAATAATTAATTTGTTGTGAAAATAATTAATTACATTCTATTATATGGTAAACTAGTTAATTATGTGTCCACCTATAATATTTATTCAAGTATCCAGGTTTCTCTTTGTTGTAACAATCATTGAATAAATCCGCTTGTTTCGGAAACACATGCATGTGGTCAAGAATAGGTATATTGCTTTTTCCTGGAATTTCCATTCTACAGTTTTGAATAAGAAATGAAGGTAATTTCTTAATTACGATTATTAATTTTCCTAAACTAGTATATGAGCGTAATTAAACCAAAATTATTCTCACAGCAATGCAATAGTTTTATCCGTGAGCACCCCCTACGCTGCACGTTCATACCATCTATACATGCAAAGTATGTAGCATAAATAGCACCCTATCCCAAACAATTCGCCACACCATTTTTTCTCAAGGCCGTAGGGCTTGGAACCTAGTGTTGCCTTTAGTTAACAACTTTTCTCCCTTTCAGTCATGCCAAGGATCAGTAGGGGTCGGCGAAAGATAGCCATGAGAAAGATAGAGAATGAAACCAATCTTCAGGTGACATTCTCTAAACGCCGCACTGGTCTGTTCAAAAAGGCCAGCGAGCTGTGCACCCTTAGTGGTGCAGAGATGGCCATTGTAGTTTTCTCGCCGGGCAAAAAACCATACTCTTTCGGCCACCCGAATGTAGAATCTATCATTGAGCGTTATCTGTCAGGGTCTCATCAGCCGCTCAACAACTCGAGCACAGCCCAAGCTGCCCGACTCATTGAAGAAGCTAATCGCAACGCGACGCTGAGTCGTCTCAATGAAGAGTTAACTTTGCTTAATGAAATGCGCGACGAGGAGCTGAGGAAGGGCGAGGAGCTGCTGCTGAGGGAGAGGGCTGGCCAACATTTGCATTGGCGAGAAAAGCCAAAGGAGGAGTTGGATACGCAACAACTGATGTGGCTGAAGATGGAGATGCAGGAGCTGCATCGCCGGGTAGCTCAGGAGACTCAGTTCAGGCAGCAGTTAGCTCTATTTGATACCACCGGTAACTTGATGAATGAGCAGCACTTCACAAACCCTATGGCGCCATTTTTTGCAGGGATTCCTTCAACTTCAAGCCAAGGCGCGATGAATAACGATGCTAATTAGTTTCGATGAAAAGGTCGCTATAGCCTCTGGGTCAGCAACAGAGTCTATCCTATCTAGTTTGCCGTTTTATGTTTCGTCTTGTGTTAGTTTGTTGTTCTCTCTTTTAATGTTTGTTTATGGGTATGAAACACAGTCATATCAAGTGTTTCAGGTCTATGTTGTCTTGTGTTGGTTTGTTTTGGTGTCTTTGTTTTATGTGTTATGTTACAGACATGGTTCATTGTAACCTTTCTTTTATAAGAAAAGGGAATGTATCAATGAAAGTTCATGCTTATCTTTACTTTAATATCTCAATTCAAGTTTCTCCTATTCCATTGACTACCATATTTTCTCAGTAAGAAGAATAGAATGATTAATTCACTCACCATAACTTAGAAGTAAGCTTGAGTATCAGAAATGAAATTAAAACAAGATCGACAAGAGCTTCTAGCTATTGAGGGATATGATAACAAGTACTTAAAAACAGTCCCAGTGGAATTGATGTTTTGATATACTATTTTATGTTTATATTTATTTTATTCTTTTTAGAAGAAATGATATATATAAACTTATTTTACTCAAAGCTTTAGTTACAATCAATCACATTTTCTACAAACACATATGAACATAGGCAAATTTTCTAGCTGATGTAGTGGCTACTTTTGGACATACCAAGACAATTTCCAGTTGGAACTATTCTTCCCCTTTTGGCTTCAATTTTTACCATGATCATGTACGTTTTGGTTATGGTCGAGGAGGCTATTCAATCATAGCCTTTGTATTTTTCTTTTACCATCGGGAAAAAAAACTTTAGTATCTAAAGATAAAGCCTCCTCCAGGAAAGATAGAGGGGTAGGAAAGGAAGCTAATGCCCAACGAGCTAGACGGTGTGCAGCTTCATTGCTCTTCCTATACTTCATTACTCTCCCTATAAAGGGTGGCGAAAAGTAGACCCTTGCAGCTCATTGAATAGTAAGGAAATGTCTTCGTAAACTAGCGGAAGATTTATGAAAGAAACAGAAGGGTCTGAAATGGCTTGAACCAACACAAGTAAACTAGCACATGCAAGAACGTAAAATATTATGGCAGTCCTTCCGAATGCACAGTTTAATCTTACCGACCAGGAATCTTATTTAGGCTTCCAAACTGCAGACAAAACATCCGACGAGGAGAGGGAACAATTAGAGAGTATAAAAGAAATTTGAGACGAATAGCGTCATTTTCATACAAGCAAGCAAAACCCTACGTACTACGAGATTACGAAAATATGTCATACTTGCATGCATGGTTCACTTTTTTCCTAATCACTTGCTTCGATCAATTTGTTGTTCGATGCAAATCGACAAAGGAAATTCTATAAACAGAGAATATTTCTATCGTTGAATTGAAAGTTTTCATAAAGTGTTACTAAATACGTATAAACACAATCCACCTGGTATGGTTGAAAACTTGGGAAATTAATTACGTAGTAGGTTCCGTCTACATGTGGGCTTGAGGTGATATTTACCTCTCTGTACTCCCCATTTTTGTGGCTTTTTTTATTTATTTGTCAATCACACGGTGTCCTCAAAGGCTTCCTAGGTCCAGAGACTAATCCGTGCTCGGGGGATCTTGTCAGAACGCTTCCTCCCCCTGGCAACCAAGAATATATTGAGATTTAACTTCAATAAGCGTTGGCGGGATTCGAACCCGGGTGTGGGGGTTCCACACCTGGAGGCTCTGACCAACTCGACCACCTGTGGTGGTTCCCCATTTTTGTGGCTACACTCTCCCCACCCTAAAGTAATTAATTAGTTTTAGTTGACAGAAAAGTCAATTTAGTACGGCTGCGATTATAAGATAAGCTAGCTTATGCTGTGATATGATAATAAGTGACCGTCAAGTAAAGCAACTAAGTGATTGGTAAACTAAATTTTTAAAAGTGTTTATAGTACTAAAAACAATATCAAAGTGTTTAGTGTTGAAACTAAAAGTGCTATAGTAAGAAATAAGAAACTTCAATAAGTTGCCGGTGAGTTGTGACATGTTGGTAAGTTATATATATATCTAACATTGTAAAGGTCATAGGTTCGAATCTCACTGACACATGTAAGGACTTAAAATAAAATAAAATAAAATAAAACAGTCGTTTTAATTAGTTTTACCAAACACATTACTGTCTATTTTCTTAAATGTAAGCTATTTATAAGTTTTCCCGAACGCAGCCAAATTTTACTCACTCACAATCCAAGTCAAGTATGTATCATTTTTCAAGCTTTTTACTATTACAATAAGGTTAAAACGGAGGTTTGAGATACCTAGGGAGGGAAAGAGGTAAATCATTAGGGTGAGAATAAATAAAGTGGTTAGGATAATTTTCATGCAATTAAATGATTTACTAAATTATAACTTACTGCAAATAAATTGGTCTAGCTAGTAAGCCCAAGTTGTATTCATAGTTGAAATTCAATTAGATTATTTTTAGACAAGTATTATTATGGTTATTGTTGTCCTTTGCACAAGTGATTTTAATTTTAAATATCCAAACTTATGTTTGTTGTCAGAGTTAATATTGAATCCCGCTTCATTTGGAAGCATAGTCATTACCTGTCAAGAATAATATGAGCAAATTAGGATGTATACAAATTACAACTTCCTGGAAATTTCTCTCATTCATGTATCAGAAATAGAAATGCATAAATAACCAAGGTAACCGGTTTGGAATGAAACTGTCTTATTAAATTCTATATGCCATGTATTATTATTGCTTAATTTTCTTATTAAATTCTATATGCCATGTATTATAATTGCTTAATTTTCCTAAAATAATATATGAATTAAAAAAATAGAAACTTATTCATATAGATATCCATGAACACCATACAATATAAATATCTCCCTAGTCCAAACAGACATCACACCACAAACAAAACGTTTGTTACAAACTTTTTATTAGTTCCTTTAGTTGTTGCAATGGCCGGTAGGGTCAATAGAGGTCGCCAGAAAATTAAAATGAAGAAAATAGAAAGCGAGAGTAATTGCCAGGTTACTTTCTCTAAGAGAAAGTCTTGCATTTTCAAAAAGTCGAGTGAGCTAAGCACGCTCACAGGTGCAGAGATCGCCATAATCATAAGTTCTCCCGGAAATAAGACATTCTCATTCGGGCACCCTTCTGTGCAGGCCATCGTTGACCGCTATCTGTCTCCGGCCCCTGAACCCCCAGCTAGCACAGACATCACTGAGAAGTTCTTGGAAAATTTTCGCATCATGAAATTGAACAGTCTCAACGCGGAGTGCACTGCCTTAAATGAGGAGCTGTTGAACTGTAGACAGCAGGGAGAGGTGCTTAAAAGGATTGCGAGGGCTGGCCAGGCTGACGAGTGGTATGGGAGGTCCTTAGCCAGCATGGACGAGGAACAACGAGACTCATTTAAGAAAGACTTGATTAAGCTACATGGTATTGTGGCTCAACGGTCTAAAGAATGGCATCAAAGGCAAATTGAGCTGATGCAACAGCACGCTGCAATGGGGGCTGCTGGGGGATTTAGGGATTTTATGTCACCGAGTGTCGCCCCTATTAGGTCTTTTCATGAGGGGAGTTCATCGAGCCAGGGCGCGATGCATCCCGATGCTGCTTCATCTTCCTCCTCTTTCTGGCAGGCAATTTGATCATAATCTTGGACATGGACGATTCTTTTAAGGATACCAGCCAATTGATTTACCTTTGTTATTTCATGCTTTATGTTTATGTTATTATTTGATGTACTTTCTTTCCTAGCGGGCAATTTGATAATGATCTTGGACATGGACGATGTTTTAAGAATACCAATTAATTTTCCCCTTTGTTATTTCATGCTTTAAGTTTATGTTTTTATTTGCTATGTTTTCTTTGCTTTGGTTGATGATGGGGTATGTCAATCCCCAAATCTATATATGTTAATATTATGTTTCGTGTTTGTTTTTGTTATAATTCATTTGTACCCTCTTTTGTTTTGAGGAACAAGGATTTCAATGGAATGTTAAGTTGTGTGGACATTGTTAAATTTTCTTCTACTCAGATGTCTCAATTGTATGCTTAATTGTAGATTGATGCACGATATGAGTGAATGAAGGTTGTAGATTGCTATAACGAAAATTTTGTTTTTCCTACCTCAAATTGTAAACATCAGCAGCCAAGAGAACCAAGCAAAGTTAATCAAAGCTTAAACACAAACACCTAGCTTGTACCTCTAGCAATCCAAGTCCCCTAATTGACTTTCATGATATCATACTTCAATTTATTGAGAAATAGCTTAAACAGGATATGACTTGTCTAAGAAAGAGGAGATTGAAACTTACAGAAGTCAAGCTTTGTGTAGATAGCGAAATTCTAAGATTATTGGGCAGTGGAATTCAGGGGCATCTCTTGAAAGTTATTGCATGCAGATTTTACCGGCCTTTTGGGTAAGTGAATGAAGGTCAATATATCGGGAACAAGGCATAAGAGAAAAGAGAAGAGGAAGGAGGAGGACGAGAATGACATGTATGATTGGGAGATGAGTATACAAAAGATAAATTGATGGATAGAGGAGATTAATCAACATATCCCATTATACAAAACGGGCAACTCACACAGATTTATTTCACACAGATTTTCAACACCCACGAATATCTGTATGAAAAACAATTTCATACTGTTAACCGTGTGAACTAAGTAGAATTCGGCCCACATAAGTTTGTGCATTACTAATAACAACAAAAATCCGTGTGAAACAACAGTTCACACAGATTTCAGTGTCAATGCTAAGATTCTTTCTCACCTATTCACACAGATGTCTGTGTGTAAACCAATTCACACGGATTTTTAGTGTGATAAAATATTTTATTATTTAGAAATCATTTTTTTATTATACGTATTATATAACGACGGTCTTCTGTAGCTAATACATTTTGATACAGATTTTTGTGTGAAATCAACATTGCACATATATAGGTGTACAGTGAACATACAGACATCTGTGTGCGAAGATAATTTGCATACTGAAATATGTGTAAAAATTCAATCGACAATTGATATGATAGTATTAGTTTACCGAAATAAATATACACGGACATCAGTAAGAGTTACAAATTCCGTATGAATGATTTCAGTAGATATACTGTAAAACGTATGAATTGAAAACTGAGATATAGAAATCTGTCTGAGATGAGTATATGCATACGGAATTGCGTATAAACAGTCGAATGACAATTAACGTACATGACAATATTTATTTACCGAGTTAATTATACACGGACATCTATTACGAAGGCTTTTTTTCACAAAGACATTTGTGTCTAAATGAAATACATATTGAAATCTGTGTGAAATTTTGAATGACAATTTTTTTTTTTGAGAAATAGATAATTGCATTACTTATCCATGGCCAGAAGGCACGTACATCATATATTGTCTCATACCAACAGCATTCGAATGGCACAAGCCGCCAAACATATGACAGGTGACCCTCATTGTAAACAGATGCGCACACTTATTAAAGTGCCTAGCTAAATGCTCAAAACCCAAACTATCCAAGTTCTTGCTATAGCAACCCTACTCGCCTAGAGACCTCAATTGGTGTACGACTAGAGAAGCTAACTTACATAGCACCAGACTCTAAAACAAATGCTAGGCAACTAGATAAAGATACTAGAATAGGCAAAAGCCCCTAGGTCCACTAGAAAAAGCGAGACAAGAAAAGAAGGTCCAGCCCACATGACCACATGACTTAGCCCAAGGACAAAGCCCAAAACACCCAACCCATCCACCATGATCAGCCCAGAATCCTGACGACGAGCTAAGCACCAGCACCACGAGCCAAACCGCCGTCGAAACCGCTCCCGATATCCACCGAAGTCACCGTCTCCGTAGCACACAGGAAGACCGCTCGACCAGCACACCTCGACCCAGCCGAACCAGACGCATCCCGTCGCCATAACCAGTCCACACAGCCATCCCCTGCAGTTGAGCCTATCCTCATCCAAATCAAGATCACACCAGGTTGCAACCCTCAAGCTTCCTGCCATCGCCAAAAGCTTCAGATCCCCTCACCAGCCCGGTAATCAAATCGAAACGATCTGATCACCAATCCGGATTCAGGGCTCGATCAGTCCTCCAGAGACATTCTAGAAGAAAAAACTAATCCCGTCCGACCACACAGCACATACCTGCAAGCTAGAGGCTCGCCCGGCATGGCGGCGCAGTCGGACGAGCTAACAAGGCTGAGTGAAGAAGAGGGTAGCTTGCGGAGGCGCACTAGAGTTTGCGGCTAGGGTTTGTTAAGACTCATGCAAGGAAAATAACTACAAATTTTGAATGACAATTGATATCACCGAGCCTGTATTTAGACAAACACCGATCCGTGTGCTTTGTTAATTTAGGGCATAGAAAATTGTGCTGCCACTTGCTTTGGGGTAATAAAGAGATGACTAAAACCCATTATCACATGAGAGGTCGCCTGCTTTTGGTGAAGGTGAAGATAGTCGGAGAGAGGAAAAATATAAGAGAGATAGATCTGAAATGGGGTTCTCTTTTTATTCTCACACCCTCGGCTTCAACATCAAGACTTCACTTTTTGGCTTTCTTACTCGAGGCAAAACTACTTTGATTCACAGGTGAAGTTTACCCAATTTAATTCTTTTTCTTTTCAATGTGTTTGTAAAAATTTTCAATTTTTGTTAGCATGATGGGGTTTATTTTCCCCTTCTTCATTTTGACCTGGGGCGTTGTTCATGTTTCATGTTGCTGGTCTGAGAGTTGGCTTCTTCTATTTAGTTTGATTGACTATATGGTTTACTTTCGTTAGTGTTGATATTGGTGGGTACACAATGAACTTCTTAATTGTTTCTTCATTTTGTTTGTCTAAAAATCCATGGGTTGAAAGAAAAGAAAATTTCCCTGGATCTGTTCAAGCTTAATATTTCTGATTCAAATATTGTCACTGAAAAAAAGAAAAAAAAAAAAAAAAAAAAAAGAAGTTTGTAAGGCTGAGGGTGTTCATCACTTTTGTCTCTCTGTAGTCCCGGTTTGCTAATCAATAATCATATATATGTATATATTATGTAGAGGTGTATATAATGATGGTCTCTCTTCTCTCCTTCACAGGTATGCAACATGATGAAAAGAGAAAGAACATCGCTTCAGTACAATTAGTAGAATATGAAGAGGGTCTGAAGAAAAATTTCGAGACTTTCCAGTTCCATAGCATTTGTGGGGTAGTTGTTGGGATAGACAAAAGATTCAGATGGACAAAAAAAATCAGATTGCTGATGTAATTTTATTTGTTAATTCATTTGCTGATGTAACGGCCAGTTCGTCGGTGAAGGTAACGATCAATTATGCAAAAGTTTTTAACTTTTTATATATTGGTTGAATGAAAGCTTTGGTATATGGGTTAATTAATCTATCTTCAAATTTTTCAAGGCTTTTGACTTCTTTTCAATTGCAATTGAACAATGAGGGAATTGATTACAGAAACTGCTCTTCTTTACATATTAAAATAGCTCTCCTAGTTTTTTTTTCTGGGAGAGTGTTGCGTTAGTTGTAGCTATTTGGCGATCTTTTCTGTGAAGTAAATTAGGAATTTTTGGCTCTTGCCATAGTTGAGTGAATTGAAATGAAAGAAATCTCAGTGAAAGCTGCCCCTTTTATTGAAGAGTCACAGACAAATTCTGGGTTGTTTTCTCTCATTAATTTCAAAAATAAAAACATGAGTGATTTACTGCACCGATGTGGTTAGAGTTGAGAGTAGAGACTGTTCACTAATGAGCAGCACATAAGGTGGTCATTTCTTGTCTAGTGCATGGTATTGCACGGAGTACCTCTTTCTTTTATTCAATGGATGTCTTTCTGACACATAAAATAGCATCTGTTTGCTGAAATTTACAGTGAATGCTTGGCAATTAAATGCAGATAAATTCAATGTAGGATACATTATCATGTACACTTGTCTTCAATTCAATGTTTGCACTGATGGCATGCAAGAAAGGTAGCTTGGCAAACTCGGGGTTTAATAATTTCCTCTGAGTTGCGATGAACCACCTCTCGTTACTTGCCTGATTCAATAGAGATTGCACTGATAGTTTTACTTCAATTGCAAGGTCTTGCATTCCCAATTCAACAAGTTTGGTCATAATCATAATGCAAATAGCTGTTAGTATTGCAAATATAAACAATGATGTGCCTATTTTTTTTAGGTGATATGTCTGCACATTGTGAAAATCATGACGGGAATGACTTTAAAATGCAGTCAATGCACCTATTGCAGCCTATGATCAGTTTGTTCTGCTTCCAACTGAGGGAATGCGACAGAGTGGTTCATGTGTTAGCTAGATTCATAGTGAAGGAATGTATTGATATATTTTGTATTGAAATTGGGCCGGAATGGCTTATGAGATTGATAAATATCGGTGCTAATATTTGTAAGTTTGTAACCCTTCCAATGATTAATGAATGGTTACCTTTTTGTTCATGTAGTAGATTTTAATAGAACGATAGCTGTTTTTTAACCACAAGAAAGTTGCTAAATTTTCTTTTCACAAATGTCTAGGCATATGATTAAATTGCTAGTCATGGCCAGCAGTGGCGTAGCCAGAAATCTTAGTTAGGAGGGTCAGAAATTAAATAATAATATTAAACAAACATAAACTTCATCAAATAATATAAAATTATAAATCATTATAATACTTAAAAATATTAAGTCTCTCTAAAACAATTACAATTGTCCACGACGATTGCTCATATTTTGAAATCTTTTCATGATGGTTTCATTATCAATACCATCAAATATTTCTTTCTCGATATATGTAATCATGCTGCTATTCATCCACATGTCTCCCATTCGGTTTCGCAAATCACTTTTTATGATCTTCATGGCAGAAAATGCTCTTTCTACAGTGGCAGTTGCAACTGGAAGAATTAGCGTCAATGTTATGAGCAAGTAAACTAATGGATAAACCTTGTCCTTCTGTGTCTCAACCATTTTTTCTCCAAGGTCACTAATTCCTTTCAATTGTGTAAACACACTACTGCTTCGCATATCAGATATATAAGTGTCCAATTCATCTTCAAGAGCCAAGAGAGATACTGCAGAAAAATCTTTAGGATAAAACTGAGCAAGCCGAATCAATTTTTCTTTGCTAAAAGCTGAGAATGAATTAGATGGATTAAGACATGCCATACAGAGAAGTAGCTCGGTAGTAGTCTCTGTAAAATGATCATTTAGCTCTTGAAGTTGCATATCTATGACTGCACAAAATAATTCAACTCGATACCTATGCAGATTAGTGACCTTTGGAGCTCTACGCCGTGATTTTCCTGGAATAAAAGGAACATCATCCATGTTAGGAACATCAATCTCCTGTTTTTCACAAAATGAAACAACTTGACTAAGAAGAGAATCCCATCCATTGTCTCTCATATTTTGCAATTGCTCCTTACACACTTTAACTAAGTTCATTGCATTCACAATATCTTGGTCTCTTCTTTGCAATGCCTGTGATAATTGATTTGTAGTCCCCAACAAAACCTTCATCAAATGCAGACTAAATACAAAGTCGAATGATTCCAATGAGTCTAATAATCTGCTTGCATCTTGTTTCTGATCTGTAGATGATCCATCCTCTTTTATTTCTTCAAGCAATTCAACTAAAGATGGAAATAAGTTGATGATACTAATCAAAGTACCATAATGTGAGCTCCATCTTGTATCACCAGCTCGCTTTAGGGTGGTTTCCTGATTCAAGCCCCTCCCACTTAAAATAGAACCAATATTAAGTTCTTCGATAATCTTGGCGACTTGTTTCTCTCGAAGAGAATCACGACGTTTACATGAGCTTCCAGCAACATTCACCAGATTACTAACAAACATGAAGAGATTAGAGATTAAGATATGATTTTTTGCTACAGCCACAATAGCCAGCTGAAGCTGGTGAGCAAAGCAATGAACATAAAAAGCTGATCCATTCTCCTTTAAAATAAGTGCTTTTAGACCATTGAATTCTCCTCTCATATTACTAGCTCCATCATAACCTTGACCACGGAGGCTAGATATGCTTAATCCATTCTCTGAAAAGAATTGATCAATGGCTGCCTTCAGTGATGCAGAAGTAGTATCAGTGACATGTTTAACACCGACAAAACGCTCAATTACTTGTCCTTTGCTCACATATCGCAATACAATTGCCATTTGCTCTTTTCCTGATACATCACGAGACTCGTCAACAAGAATAGAGAATAATGCGTCACCAATGTCACTAATTATGACATTGAGAGTTTCAGTTGCAGCAGCCTTGACAATATCATGTTGAATATCAGGTGATGTTAATTGATGATTTCTTGGAGCATTTTTCAAGACAACCTTTTTTATATCATCAACTTTATCAGAATGCCACTTCAAAAGCTCTCTAAAATTTCCTTGGTTATTTGAATAATCAGATTCATCATGACCACGAAATGGCAATCCTTGTCGTAGTAGAAAACGAGCACAATCAACTGATGCATTCAAACGAGTGCGATAGTTAATCCGATCTTGTTGTGTTTGGTTCACCAAAACTGTATCAACATGCTGTCTTTGATTTAATAAAACTTCACACATTCTTCTAGCATTGTTGTGAGCGCTATTGATCCCTCCAACATGATCTTTAAGCTTGTCTTTTTTCTTCCAATTATTAAACCCCGTACCAACAAATACATCACCACCTGCTTGGTCTCCAATATTTGGTTTAAAAAGATAACAATGCAAACAATATGCAGCATCATTTTCTATACTATACTCCAACCAACTAGGATGATCCTTAAACCAATTGACGTTAAACCTTCGCTTAACACCACTAAATTCTGTTTGAGGAAAATTATAGTTTTTTGGTTGACAAGGACCTTGCAGTAAATAATGTCTTCGCACTCGATCTCGAACATTAGGATGGTACTCTAAAATCGGAGTTCGAAGTCCAGGATCTCCAGGAAGATCTTCTATATTAATCTCATTGACAGAATATTTTGAAGTACCAATATCTTCAGATGCATTATTTGTCCGATGGAATTGAGGGGGTGCCAACTGATTTGTCAAGTTCAATTCTTCAGAATGATGTTCTGAAGTACCATCATTGGATGTGTTTCTTATTTGAGGAGCTTCAGGTGGTGTCAACTGTTCGGTTGCTTTTCTCTTATGATACCTCTCTAAAAAGGCTTTCATATTCCAAATTTTCAATTATGGAGACTTCGCTTGCCGTTCGTAGGGAGAAAATTGAGGGAGATGATTATGAAAGGAAACAACTTGAGAGCATGACCACGAGACAAAAAAAAAAACTATACAAGGCCAAATATATATAGACATATGTTGGAGAAAACAATAATTGAATAGGAAAATATATTAAAATATATGTAGAACGTGGGAGATAGAATTCTGTCCAAATTGGGACAGTAATGGGAGAAACCAATCAAGAAGGGATTAGGAATTTAGAAAGATGTATTAAAAAATAGGAGAACGTGGGTGACTAGGAGTAGGAGAACTGTGTCCAAGGTTTTTTCGGTAAGGAAACTGTGTCCAAGTTGATGTAATATTTGGATTTGGCTGCCGTGCAGATCTGCATGCTATGCAGATTGCTTAGCCACCATTCATTGCCCTCTACTTCACATCCTGCGGTTGAAAATGATTCCCATCCTTCACTTCTCAAGCACGTGCTAGTCCACTTTGTCTCTCTTCACAGATCTGCATAGCAGAATTTTCCATAATATTTAAACAAACTTTTTTTTTCCTTGTCAGAAGGGTCAATCAATTGATTAAAATATGATATATATATGTATATGTGATAATGATCAACCAATCATGTCTTAGTTTGGAAAATTGAGAAGGGTCAATTGACCCTTCTGGCCCTACTGTAGCTACGCCCCTGATGGCCAGCATGTTTTTGCAGCAAAAATGCTAAGATAATGTTGCTCTGATATTAGATTGTGCTTCTCTACATTCAGCTACCAAAAAGCAGTCGACTGTCCCATATTGAGGCCTATTGACATTGGCTTCTATTCTTCTTGTAGAAGTCAGAGAGGATAAAGCAAGTTTCAAGCATCAATTGATTCCTGCATAATATGAATTGACATCAGTAGCCATCTTCTCTGCCTCTGACCCGTTTTTTACTGCAAATAAACCATAAAGGAAGAAAAAATGGAAGAAAATGCACCTAAATGCAGCTATCACTTAAAGCAAGCAAAGAAATAATTCCAAATAGAGCAACTTCTGGCTGCACAAATGAACACACAGATACACAAAGATAGCTTCCAATCAACAAAAAGGATTGAGAGTTGTGTGTTTTTCGTCCTTGAAACCTGGTATTTATACCTTAGGGTTTCGACTGTTCCTTGCCACAGAAGGATTATTGATTGAAGTTTCCTATTCAATCTCCGCTACTTGATTCCAATAAGGGCTCGTTTTCCTTTTGGATCTCGGAATGGGTGAAGCTGTAACCCAAACCCAAGTAGGCTTATTTTTGGGCCGCAGGTATCGGCCCGCTATGCTAAATCCCCAAAAGGGATCTTGCCAAAAATACTTTTGGGCTCAAACATTGCCCCCCAGGCCCCGAAATCAGGCCCGCGAAAATGTACCTGATTGAAGGGGACTTAAACGACACGCCTAATGATCGAAACGAGACTATTAATGAAGGTCGCGTCCATTCGCTTTGCAAAACGTCTTTTCGTCGTATCGTTTCCCTCACAAAATCTCTTATTTAAACCCGCAGCCACTTCAGACCTGTCACATCAGAAACTCTTCCAGTCTCCTAAACCCAGAAACCTTCTTGTTCCATACATCTCCTCACAGAAACCCAGAAATGGCTCCGCCCAAGAAAATGATCATCGATCAGGAGGAGGAAATCAACGAGAAAGCCGCCCACACTTGGGGAACCAGCATCGGTGCCCGCTGTCGCATCCATACCAACGTTCAGAGACCTCTGCTTCTCAGACTCCCAAACCACCATGCCAGACTGGGTCCTGCGCCGCGAGACTCCATCCCAGACGACGCTCTTGCCCTCTATGGTCTGCCCATCCGACAACCCATTCCGGTCCTCAGAAGAACGCCTGGAGATTTCACTAGCTGGGGCGCGCATCCGCACAGAGCCAAAATAGGGCACTGGCCACCACCATCAACGCGGCGGAGCTCTCTTGGTATCGCGAAGCGCAAGCGCGAGATCTGGCTCGCTGGGACGCGGCAGGTATTACTCACACCATCGATCTTTGTTTTCGCCTCCCGAGCGGCGGTAATCTCTCACCGCTGGCCGCCTTTCTTTGTTTCTGGAACACCACCACCAACACTTTTGATTTTCGATTCGGCCTAATGAGCATCACTTTGCTAGACATCCTCACCATCATTGGATTACCCATCGACGGTGAGCCCTACGTGCATGGCCAATTTGACTCTGTCACCTTCACTTCCACCATGGCCCAAACCGGTCGCGGCTCCTATAGCGGTTTCTATCCACGGTGGTTGTCCCATTATCGCAGAGAGCACAATGCGACAGGAGGAATTGCTTTCCTGGAGTACTGGCTCTGCAAATTCATCTTCTGCACCTCCGCTAACAAGCCCACTGGTCCTTGGGCTCTCCTCGCCACGGCCGCCGCGTAGGGCTCGGACAACCGGTGTTGGGCGCTCTCTACCGCACTCTATACCAGGCCACCATGCATCCTTTCGAGACTAGCATCTCAGGCCCCTTTTGGATCCTTAACTTCTGGATTCATATTTATTTTCCATTTTTCCGCCGCGACGACATTCCGCCGCTACCACCGGCTGACGCCCTTCTTGGTCAATGGGTCTGCCGCGAGGCAAGGTACACATCCCCACCCTACTCCGAGTGTTTCACTTATTTGTACCTCCTGCACAAAATGCCCTACTTCGACTTGGTGCTCAATAGGAGATTCCCACCCTTGCTAGAGCATGGGTTTCTTCCTGGGGATCCCAACTATAGTGATCGCGCGCGCTTGGCCTTTCGCCACGCGATCTCCTGCTCCGACATCAGGCTCGCCGCTGATGAACTCAATTACGAGCTTTATGCCCCCAATCACTTCGCTCGCCAACTCGGGCTGATCCAGTTAGTGCCCTTCCCTTTCTATGATGCTTGGAATTACAACACTTCCTGGCGCAGAATCGGTCCCCCAACTGGGCCTCCGCCAGCCCAAAGCATGCTCGCGCTGGTCGATCTTCCTAACTAGGCCGATGAAATTGCTCCTGTCGATGGGATCGCCGAGGAATATGAGCAATGGTGGTCAGAAGTTTCTGTTAACTGCTGGAGGCAAAGGGATGACGAGCTCTTCGCAACCATCTTCCAAGATTTGAGATATCCCTACGATGCTGACACCGAATTGCTCGCTCGCTTCCCTGAAGATGAAGCACGTTCTCTGCTACCTGAGCCGGCTCCGCGACCCGCGCGAGCCCCGCGTTCTGCTCAAGCCGGCATTATTATCCGCGAGCCTTCTCAAGAGGTGATTCTCTTTGTAATGTTCTTCATTCTTTCCTTCCGCTTTTACTTTCACTCCCCCTAACTTAAACTCTATTGCAGCGGAGAAGTGTACCGACCTCCGGAACCAATACTTCACCGGCCACTGGTCAGGCCGCGAAACAAAAAGCTATAGCGACAGAGCCTGAGGTTGAAGATTCTTCTTCTGATGATGATGACCCACAAACGGTAAGAAGCTCCTCCTAGAATCTAAGGTCTCGACATTTTCTTTCAAAGTCTATTTGACTCCTTCTATCTTACCAGATTGCTGCCGCTTTGGCTCGAAAGCGCAGTCGCGCTGATCCTCGGACTGATTCGTGGGTAGAAGATGAACCACTCGCTGATCGACTGGTAATACACACTTAACGCGAGAAACCTTAGTTTTACCCTTATGTTTGAACCCATAACACCCCTCTTTTTTGCAGGTTCATCGCAGGTCCACAAGACAAGTTGGGGAAGGATCGTCTGCTGCTGGTGAGGGAGCAACTTCTCCGCAAACCCACGTGCCGCCTGATTCAACCAATACTCCTCCACCTCCAATCAATACCGCGAGTGATTCGCAGCTGGCCCTGGTGCCAGTACAGATTCTAGATGATAGCTCACCTGAGGCTAAGGAAAGAGCGCCACCACCAGATACATCTCGCTAGCAGCCAACTGCAACCCTCATCCTGGAACAAGTGGCACCTGATTTGGCCAACCCTCTCGAGATTGCCTAAGAACAAGTGGCAACAGACACTCCCCGCAAGTCACCTGCTGAAGAGGTACCTTTCCTTATAACCATTTCTACTCTGACCCCTGTCTTAATCTTTTTGACTCTATAACGCCTCTTTCCAGGGTCAAAACGTCTCTCCCAATGAGGAAGTAGCTGTCGCTGCCGAGGAGGAGATAGCTGTCGAGAACCCTGCTGAACCGGATGGCGAAAACATGGCTGATCAGGAACCTGCCCCCCATGTCCCCCAAGTGCTTGAAGCAGGGGAAGAAGTGAACCCTGAACCAGTGCCGGAGGCAGCCCCTGTCACAGAGCCTCTTGAGGCTCCTGTTGCAGTTGCTCCAAATCCACCACCTGCGCCTCCTTCTAGACTAGAGAGGCTGGCCCGCGTGCTCGAAGTGACTCCACCTGGAGTTGTAGATGACGCCAGAGAGGGCCTTCGCCGTCTCCTGGGTCCTGACATTCTGACACCTGGTGCACCTATAAGAGCTTTAGAGTACCTGAGGGTGCTCCTCCGCGAGCGTGCTATCACTGAAGCCCAGTTCATTGATATTGATCAGCTGCTGCAGGATCTCCCGCAGTGGCTCAATGAAAAGGCGGCCGCGACGGCGCAGGCTAGGCAGGCCCAAGCACACTATCAGGCCCTCGTCCAACAGATGGACTCCTCGCGCGATTTCTTGGGTGAACGGGCCATCCTTATCAGAGACTTGAGGCTCGCGCAGAATCACCTTTGGTCCCAGATTCAAGATCTTCAGGCCCAACTAGCTGCTGTAACTGCCAGGCTTGCCCATGAGGAACCTCAGCTAGAGCAACCTTTAGCCGCTTCCGAGACCCTGTCTCAGAACCTGGACCAGGCTCGCGCGACAGTCCAACAAGCAGAACGAGGCGCTGTTGATGCCAGCTTTCGTCTGGACGAGCATTTCCTCCTCCTAACCTATGCGGGCCGAGGTCTTTAGGCCTCTTATGTTAGGCCCATTATTTTGTATGAACAATATTAATATTAATATTATTATCTACTTATTATTTAGCCCACTTTGCTGGCCCAAATTTTCTCCTTTATTCTCATAGGCAACAAAGTATTCAATTTTGCCTTAACTGCACATTAAAATCGTTTGACAAAGATAATCTCGAAATGGAGCGGTTACCTCCTTGAAGACTGCTCTGTTTCCCACGCGTCTTCAAACTCTTTCATTTCCGAGATCATAGCATTCAATTTTCATTGATGGCGTTGAATCTACTCCAACTGTCCATCAAAGGGCTGAGGCCACCGAGTCTGGCCCTATAAATATCTGTACTTGGTGGAAGTGAGAATACACGCAAACTATGGCTTACCCAGAAATAACCTTGCAAGCCCTACTTCTCTTCCTTTCATTTCTGAGATCCTCTCCTCACAACCTCGTTTTTAGCCTCTAGATCTTAGGCTTTATGGCTTAATCTCAATTCCTGGGTAGGCCTTATGGCCTAATCTCAGGTCTAGCCGTGTGTCTTTGGCCTCAGAAAGTCTGGATGAGATTCACTGGTTTCAGTTAGGCTGAAGAACACGCGGCGCTCCTAACGCGGGATACCACATCCTGGGGAGTCCTTCTCCTCAGGTTTCCTTGTGTGAGGCCACCCAAGGCCCTACGCTCTTCTTCGGCGCCCTCCTTCAGGGATCTAGCGGACAGACTTCTGTTTTTCCCCTTGAGGGAGTTGAAGCAACTGGGTTGCGGCCTTATCTGATGACCACCTCCATCCCAGAGGATAACCAACTGGAAGGGTTGCGATGGATTATTTCCTTCCCTCTCCTTGCAGTACAAATGATAGCAGCTGCAGCCCAGGTTTGAGAAGGGTGAAGAGAGGAAGAGTAAGAGAGTTCGTCTCGCTGACCCCCTCCGCAGACAGAAAACTCAGAAATTCAGAAGATCTGAAATCCTTATGATTTTCAGCCACTTTTTGGCTTTGTAATCTGCAAATGTAATTTTAGCGAATGTACTTGTATTGCTTTTGGCCGCAAAGCCACTTTATGAATATGGCCTCTGGTATAAGCCCTGTTACATACTTTTACATACTTTTAACACTTATTGTCAAAAGAAAAAACTTGTAATTGAAGAGTTGAAAAATTACAATGATTACCGGAAACAAAAAGAACATATAAGGCCGCGAATACTAGCCTAAATGCATAGAGTGTTGCCCCCCTAGTCTTACTAGGTGAAGCGAATACATGAAAATGGGGCCACTGGGTAGGCCTAAATGGAAGGAAGGATGCGAACATAGTAAGACTATGTTTGCCCCCCTGTCCCAGAAACAGACAGATCTGGTGGATCTTCAAATTCCCACACACTGGGGTAATATTTCTTCAAGAACCTGCCGTTGATTGGATTGCGGTGGAGTTCGCCGTCCAAATCCTTAAGGTGAAAAGCTCCCCGTTCTAAAATTCTGTGAATCACAAAGGGTCCTTCCCAGCGCGGAGTCCACTTACCTCGGCCAGTCAATTTCTCGCCAAACGGCAAGACCGCCTTCCAAACAAGTTCACCTTCTTTGTAACTGCGGCCGCGCGTCCTCTTATCATAGGCTCGAGCTATGCTCTGCTTTTCCATCACTAAGCTGTCCAAAGCCTCTAAGCGCTTCTCGCTAAGGTCTTCATGCTCCTGCCACATAGCCTGGACATAGTCTTCACCAATCAGGTGATGTTGATCCTGGACGCGTAGGGATTGAACATTGATTTCCAACGGTAGAACTGCATCATGGCCAAACATCAGAGCATAGGGCGTAGTGGCAGTAGGATTCCTCTTGGAAGTGCGATAGGCCCATAATGTCTCATACAATGTTTCGTGCAACTGGCGAGGGTTCTCAAAAAGCATCTTCTTCAATAGAGTAATGATAATCTTGTTACTAGCCTCCGCTTGACCGTTGGATTGAGCGTAATAGGGGGTGCTATGAATAAACTGGATGCCCAAGTCATTGACGAGCTTCTCTACATCACCACCCATGAATGCTGCCCCCCTGTCCGACACCAACACTTCTGGGATACCAAACCTGCATATAATATTTTGAAAGATGAATTGGCGAATGGTGGCACCGGAGGCCTCCTTTAAAGGCTCCGCTTCTACCCACTTAGTGAAGAAGTCAGTAGCGACAATGATGAACTTGTGCTGGAGTGAAGAATGAGGGTGAATCATTCCAATCAAGTCCAACGCCCAGCCTCGCGCAGGCCAAGGTTTGATAATAGGCTGCATGGGAATATTGGGAATGTGCTGGACCGGTCCATGCGCCTGGCAATCTTGACATCCTTTCGCGAATGCGATACAGTCTTTCAAAATGCTGGGCAAATAATACCCATGTCTCCTGATGAGCCAGCGCATCTTTGGACCCGCTTGATGGGCTCCACACATGCCTGCATGTGCCTCGCGCATTAACCGTTTTGCGTCGCGACCATAGACACACCTGAAGTCTATGCCATCTTCACCACGTCGACGCAGCTCGTCGCCTCTAAGGAAGTAATTTAGCGCAAGGAAACGAATCTTCCTGTCTGCAGTGGGGTCTGGCTGCTTGAGGTGAGCGATCAAAGGGATACGCTAGTCCACGTCAATAGGATCTAAAACCGCTACTGTTGGTTCCTCTGGCGAGTCAGGTCGCGCAAGCCATGAAGGCAACGTGCGACGCTCAACTTTCAGAATTCGCTCGCGAACTCCATATTTCAGGGTAATGCCTGTAGCCAGCTGAGCGAGTTCATTGGCAGCAAAGTTGCGCTCGCGAGGGAATATGTTCTTAGTCCACGTCATCAAATTGGACCAACAGCTCCAGAGCGCGCTTCAAATATGGGGCGAGCAAGTAGCTTACGCATCTGAACTTCTCGCGAAGCTGATTGATCACGAGCAAAGAGTCGCCGCGTATCTGGATGTCTCTGACTCCTAGTTCCAACAACACTTCTAGGCCAATGATGAGGGCCTCATATTCTGCCTGGTTATTAGTGCACCAGAACTCCAACTGGAAAGAATAGGAGAAACGATCGCCTGCTGGGTTTTCCAATACGACCCCTGCCCCCGCCAGTGTATTTGTTCGTGAACCGTCAAAATATAACACCTAGGGTTGAAGTGAAACTGTGGCGTGATACAGCGCGACGTACTCTGGTAAGCATGCCAAATCCGGGCGATCTAAAGTTTCAGCGGCGACCTCTAAGTCTCTGACCGTGGGGACATCTAGCATAGGGTGATGTGCCGGAAAGTCAGCAATAGCTTGCCCTTTTACTGCTTTTTGTGGAACATACTGCAGCGCGAATTCTGACTGGGCGAGCACCCACTTGCCAATACGACCTCTCAAGATAGGTCGCGATAGCATGTACTTGACTAGATCGGTTTGAGCAATGATACAAGTAGTAAAGGACAACATGTAATGTCGCAACTTACATGCCGAGAAGTATAATGTAAGACACAGCTTTTCCATTGGAGTGTACCTTGTCTCGCAATCTGTGAGTGTCCTACTGAGGTAAAAGATGGCATGTTCTACGCCCTCCTCATCATCCTGAGCGAGGAGGCTGCCAATGGAAGCTTCAGCTGCTGAGATATACAATTTTAACTGAAATCCAGCTCTGGGAGGAACAAGCAGTGGCGGGCTTGCTAGATAGGCCTTGATCTTGTCGAAAGCCTCTTGATGCTTAGGTTCCCACACAAACTCGTTCTGTCCCTGCAACTTCAGGAGTGGGGAAAAAGGCTGGATTTTTCCTGCAGAGTTAGAGATGAATCGTCGCAAAAAGTTGATCTTACCCAATAGTCGCTGTAATTCTTTCTTTGTTCGCGGGGGAGATGCGTTGATGAACGCGTTTACCTTATCCTCAGGCACCTCAATGCCCCTTTGATGGACAATGAATCCCAGAAAGTCACCTCCCTGAACTCCGAAAACGCACTTGGCGGGGTTCATCTTGAGCTTGTGTAGTCGCATGCGCTCGAAAACCTTTCTGAGATCCGCGATGTGGTCCCCTCGCTTCTTAGACTTCACGACTACTTCATCAATGTAAACCTCTAAAATCTTCCCAAGTATATCGTGGAAGATCAGGTTCATGGCACGTTGGTAGGTCGCGCCGGCATTCTTCTGTCCAAACGGCATGACCACATATTCAAAAACACCCGCGAACCCCTGGCAGCGGAATGCGGTCTTGTGTCTGTCTTCCTCCGCGACCGGAATCTGGTGATACCCTGTAGTTCCGTCCATGAAGGACAACAATTCGTGTCTTGCTACTGCGTCCACCAACATATCCGCGACCGGCATGGGGTAAACGTCCTTAGGTATTGCCAAATTAAGGTCTCTGTAGTCCATGCAGACCCTCATCTTGCCATTCTTCTTGCGAACAGGCACTATATTGGATAACCACTGATTATACTTGGCCACCCTGATAATGCCTGACTTATGCATTTTTTCAACTTCCTCTTTGACCAGAACTTGGGTCTCAAAGTTCATTCTTAGCGGCTCCTGCTTCACATGCCTCTTATCAGACAACGTTGGTAGCTGGTGGCATACCAAGTCTGGTGATAGGCCTGGCATGTCTTCATATTTTTCCGCGAAGCAGTCCTTGAATTCTAGCAATAAGTCAATGAGCCTCTGTCTCTCGCTAGGCTCTAAATAAGTGCTGATAGCCACTTCCATGGGCTCATCTGTTGTTCTAAGATTGACCTTCTCAGTTGGGTCCCTGACCTTTGGAGGTGTGTCACCCAATGCCGCTGGCACAAGCTGAATCTCTTCTGCTTCCTCCTCTTGGTCAGAGAACTCCTCGTTGACAATTTCTAAGGTCGCGACTCGATCATAGGCCTCTTTTTCCACCAGATACGAGGATAGTCTCTCGTACAGCGAGTGGAAGGCCTCTATCCCTTCCTTTGGAAGCTCGTGATCCATTAAATATTCAGAGTGTTGGGCACAGCGTGGCCAGGCCTTTCCAGGTCTTCCTTCGCGAGCGTGAGCCCCCACTGTGCCAATTCAGAGGCCGTCACCCCTGTGGGGCAGCCCATATTATCGATGCCACTGACCTGCAAGGGAGTGATTGGCTCCAAGTAGTACCTGGCATCTACGTAATTCGCGAAAACAGGGAAAGGGCGAGGATCAGCCTTAATCACCTCAGCCTTGTCAGTTACTCTGTTCCACATAATCAGTTCCTGGTGGAGAGTTGACGGAACGCAGTAGCTCCGGTGAATCCAGTCTCGGCCTAGAATGGCGTTATAGGCTGCGTAGCAATCTGTCACAAAGAAGGCATAAACCCCCTCTGCGGGACCGACCTTGGTACGCAGGAACAGTAAGCCTAATGTCTTTGTTACAGTCCCCGCGAAGTTCTTCAGCGTGAGGGACGTAGACTGGATTTTCTCTTTCTTGATTCCGAGCAGCTGCATGGTTCTTGTTGTAATTGACCGCGGCTCCAGTGTCAACCATGATTTTGCTAACCTTGGTGTCGTCAATCTCTACTGTGATATATAAAGGTTGCATGTGCTGGACCATAGCAGGTGTTGGCCGTGTAAAGCTCATGAAGAAGCCCTTCTATTAGCGTCCTCAGTCTCAAGGAACATTGCTTCCTCTACAGGTGTTGTTGCCGCTGAGGTAATCTGCAGAGGCTGTTCGCTATCTCCCTCAGCTTCTACATATTCTTGCGCGGCAACTGGCAGTGCATACTTCGCGGGAAGCACGTAGACCATGTTGCATGAAGTGTCAACCACCTCTGTTTCCTCCATGTCATCTTCAAGGTTGAGCTTGGGCTCGTCGACTGGGATTTTGGTGTTGAATTGCTTAGCCAACTGGGCTACCAATGACTCTTCTGCAAGGCCCTTTACCTCGCACTGCTTGTGTTCCTGCATCGCGACAACCTGCTTTGGTGAGTCCATCCTTTGTTCCCCTGCTGGGTTCTCCTTTGGGGGCGCGACCACGAGGCTTTGCACTTTCTTTGGTTTCCACTGCAAGGTTCTTGAGGTGTCATCCTTGCCCCCCAGTCTCTCAAAAACTGAGGACTTGGCTTCAGGTTCCTCGCAAAACAACCTTCGCTTAACATGTGGCCGCCTAGTGGGCGAGCTTTCCTTCCTAGCTGGAGGAGGTGTCTTTTCTTTCGTGATCCTGCAGAAAACACTGGGCTTAGAGGCCCCTGACTTCGAGTGTGCTTGCTTTTGAAAACTGCGGGGAGCCACCAATGGCTTAGCGGCTAGCGCCTCCATCTCCTTCTGATATTGTTCAGGAGATTTGACCAGTTGCGAAGGCTTGATCAGGCCTTGATCCAGAGCCTCTAATGTTAGCTTGGCCTCTCCGAACCTGCGCTGCAGCTTCCTTTTCTTGGAAGGGCTGATTTCTACCGCCTTCCCCTTCTCCCTGGTATACTACTTGCCCTCCTTGATGAAGGATGTAGAAGAAGGTGGAATGTATGGCTTGGTCAAGATATCTTTGTGCTCGTTCTTAGCCTTCCCATCTTGTTTTTGTTCCGCCGCGGTCGCTTTCAGCTTCTTGAACAAGTTGGAGTCCCTCGGGGATGGCGGTGACTCCATCTTGTCTCTTGCTCTGGGGCTAGAAGGTTGATAATTTCGCGATGGCGAAGCCCACTTGATTGGCGGGAGAGAGCCAAAATGAAACGTCTGCTCGACTTCTTCATGTGACACTTGGATGCCACATTCCTCTTTGCATCGCGAGCAAAGGACCACTGGTGAGGCTTCGCCGGCAAGTCTTGCCTTCTTCTTTTCTGGGACCTCGTCCTTGCCTTCTTCTCCTCCCCTGGTAGTCAAGTCTAGGGTTGGCTTCCTCTGATTCTTTTTGGTCCAATTCACATCGACCATATTGACCCCGGTGTCAGAAAAAGGGTTCAGGTCTACTAGCGCTGCTGCGGTCGCCGGAGCTTCCACCTGCAAACTACCATTATTAAGCCATACCTGAATCTGGTCCTTCAGCTTTACACAGTCAGCTGTATTATGATTCCACAGATTGTGGAATTTGCAATACTTTTTACCTTTCAGCTGATCTGGTCGAGGGAAGGGTCCAAAATCTGTCTTCACCATCTTCGCGGCGATCATCTCATCTAAAATCTCATGTGCCTTATTGGCATCATATGTATACGTCTCGAACTTAGGTTTGGTGAAGGCTACAGACTTGAGTTTGACAGGCTCCTTAGCTATTTTCAATTGCTTGAGGGCTGCATTTAACCTTCCTGTCAGCTCAAATGCGGAGACATCATTCTCCTCGTCATCATCTTCCTCCTGGAAAACTTCTTCACCTTGATAATAGGGATCATAGGTGGCCGGTTGATAGCTCAGGGCGGCCATTGTTCGGTGTTTTCCAGGTACGTAAGTACCTTTGGACTCATTCTTTCTCGCATAAGTTTCTCTGAGGAGATGCTCAAAGCTACCGACCTCTGTGATAAGCTCTCCCATTGATTGAATCATGCTGCCATGTTGCTTCTTTCGCTGGAGCGGCTCCAAGCCCTTGATCGCCAACTTAACCAATTCTTTCTCAGGCAAGATCATACTCAGTTTGGCCTTCTGAATCTGGAATCGTTGAAGATAAGCAACAGCAGACTCGGTGGGCTGTTGGGCCATCTGAGTGAGAGAAGCCAAATCAACTTCTGGCTCGATAGCCCCGAAAGTCTCTCGGAAGAGATTTTCCATTGCTGGCCAATCCGCCACTAACCCTGGCCGAAGCTTAGAAAACCATCTAAAAGCTGCTCCAAACAGAGAAGTGCCAAAGATCCTGCATTTGAGGATGTCATCATTCTGATACTGGCAGCATTGCACCCTAAACCTGGCTAGATGGGTTGCCGCATTCTCAGTATCCTCCCCTGAAAAAGTAGAAAATATGATATTTTTGTAGCCTCGAGGGAAAGGTCCCTCATAAACTCCATCTAGGTGGGCCCTAGGGTTAGCCAACCTGATCATCTCCTCAACCTCTTCGCGTCTCACATAATCTGGACCAGGAGGAGGAGGTGTCGCCACAGTCTGGCGAGTGGTTTGCAAAGGTATGGCTTGGCTAGCGGCCGCTGTTCCTTCCCCAAAGAGAATTGTCTGGGGAATAGTAGACTGTTGAAGGGTCATAGCTGGCGCAGCCACATCCTTTACCAGAGCCGTTATCTTGATCGGATTGTCAGCCTGGTCAATGCCATAGTAATTCCCTAGGAGCTCTTCATAGATATTCTCTGCTCCATCACTATCATATTGAGTAAACCCAGCAGGAGTGCCTTCACCAATTTTCAAAGTCTTATCCTGTTGCGGCGGAGCCGGTGGAGTGGCCTTGTTACCACCAATTACCAGGGCTCTTTCCTTACTCTTAGCTGACGCGGCAGTAGCCGTTGCAGAAGGTGTAGCCGTGCTACTGCTAGCCTTCTCCTGAGCGTTCGGTGGTATATATTTTCCAGAACCTGAGGGTTGGCCAAGCGAACCAAGGATGGCATTGGGATCTCCTAAAGCCTTATTCAAAACTTCTTTAGCCTGGTTCAACTCAGCTCTCTACATGGCGACCTCGGTCGAAAGGTTGGAACCCTGGCCTCTTTGCGCATAGCCGCAATGCCGGCCGCAGTCTCCTTGCTTTGGGTGTTAACATTGTTAACAGCACTAAAAAGTTTCTCATATCGTGCAAGACTTTTATCAGCAATCTTGTTGGCTTCCTGGGCATTCAGTTCTATTCGCTGTTCCATTTGCTGCTCGAAGTCGCGAAGACGCTGTTCCGTCCTCGCGATCGAAGCGGCCAACTGCTTCCGATACTTGTTACTATCAATCGTAAGGAGGCAGAGTTGTTCATCAACACTAGCACCTTCTGGGATGATGAGGTCTTCAAACTCGTCAGCTGCGGTTGTTTCCCAGACCGTAGTGGCTACGGTAGTCGCGGGAGCCTCGACTGCCTCAACAGTAGCAGCATTCTGGCCCTCAGTAGCGGACAGCTGATTTTCTCCTTGCTCAGTTGACATGTCGGATGATCGCGGGTTGAGTGAGAACCTTTGAGTCACCTGTTCGTCTGAAAGACCACGACAGTCTGCACGGGAGTGCGGCCTATAACTGGAGGTCTTGTGGTTTGGGCAGTTAGCGTAAACCTTTTGGTAAGGGTTTGCGCTCGACTTCCCAATAGTTGCGATCACGAAGAAACGCTATGCAGGTCCCACTGGGCGTGCCAAAATGTTTGGCTCCAAAACCAGTCTAGGTGCAAACTATCTCTTTTGAGTGCGCGAGCGTGCCAGCACCGTGGGGTGCAGTCGTAGAGGAATCCCTTGACCTGACTTCTTGATCAAACGCTGTGGACAAGGAGAACACCAACCTCGTCACCAGGTTCTTTTCTATGCCTTCCGGAAAAGGACTTCTTGCCTTACGGATAAGGGCTTTGGTTGTGATCTCTTCGCGTCACCGAATCGATACTCAACGTTGTAGGTTGAGCAGAGCAATCACCGGGAAGTTTGGAGAAAGCACGGGTTTGCTAAAGCGTATCTTTAGCTTCGCTGGGTTGCGAGGGCGTTACCCTTGCTTCGCTGGTTTGCGACTAGGTTGCAGGTAGGTTTGCTCCGGATAGGCTTTGATAATCTGTTTGATTGATTGAAGAGTTGTCTTTTTTCTGTCCTTGAAACCTGGTATTTATACCTAGGGTTTCGACTGTTCCTTGCCATAGAAGGATTATTGATTGAAGTTTCCTATTCAATCTCCGCTACTTGATTCCAATAAGGGCTCATTTTCCTTTTGGATAGAAGGATTATTGATTGAAGTTTCCTATTCAATCTCCGCTACTTGATTCCAATAAGGGCTCGTTTTCCTTTTGTATCTCGGAATGGGTGAAGCTGTAACCCAAACCCAAGTAGGCTTATTTTTGGGCCACAGGTATCGGCCCGCTATGCTAAATCCCCTAAAGGGATCTTACCAAAAATACTTTTAATTTGGGCTCAAACAGAAACTGTAGAGACAAACTTCCTCATAGCCGCAGGTATCGGCCCGCTATGCTAAATCCCCTAAAGGGATCTTACCAAAAATACTTTTAATTTGGGCTCAAACAGAAACTGTAGAGACAAACTTCCTCATAGTCAACATAGCACTAGTATGTAGCTGAAGTTCTCTCCTACAAACAATGTTATTCACAGCAAAGATAAGAATGCCTGAACTTTCAATTGCAAGTATAGAGCTCAACTCTAAAAGAATAATAATATCAAAGCTCCTCCCACAACAATCCAGCATCAATCAGCTATCGTAGCGGATCTAAACCCATTCAACTAAACTTTTTCCAAACCCGATATCGAAGCCCGGAGAATCGTCCCCAAGATCGCGTTCCTGACCTTCTTCCACTCTCTTGGAATCAAGCATTCCGTTCCAGAATCCTCACAAATCCTCGAAATCCTCGAAATCCACCAAACCCCATGACTCCTTCACCTACTCCAGAATCCTCAAGCGCTCTTGGTGCACGATCTCACCGCTTGGCCACTTGACATCGAGGACCGCTTGGCCGTCAGAGTATGAGTAGGGCCAGACGGTGGTGCCGACATCGAGGGAGCCGTTGTCTTGTTGGAAGGAGAGGATGGAGTCGCGGACCGGGAGCTCTATTACTGGCTAGTCTGTGAACTTCATACTTTGCCGCCAATCAGGGCCGTCCCAATCGTAGAAGAGCGCGGAGGTGCACTGGTAGCAAAGTCGAGGAAGGCATAGATTAAAATTTCATGGGAAAATTTATCATCTAAAATGTTTTACCGATTGATTCATTATTTTTTTTCCTTCACAGTCAAATTTGACTGTTAAAAAAAGTAAGCTTTAATCAATGGCTTATATGACTTCATTATGAGCCCACATATTGGACGGATCAGATTGGGCCACGTGTCTCTGAAATTGTATGTATACTTCCACTGCCGTGTATGGAAGAATTTTCATAGAATTATAGAAGGTATAGTTCAAGGATTGCTTTATATCCACAAGTACTCAAGATTAAAAATCATTCACAGGGATCTAAAAGCAAGTAATATTCTATTGGATGGAACAATGAACCCTAAGATTTCTGACTTTGGAATGGCAAAGATTTTTGACATAAATCAAACTGAAGCAAATACTAACAAGGTTGTCTGGACCTAGTAAGTGTTTCCAGCAAATGATTTCATTCATGTATTGTATTACAATCACTACTATTGCTAATATTCATTGTTGTTTGTGCAGCGGCTACATATCACCTGAGTATGCACGCTATGGTCATTTATCTGAGAAATCAGATGTCTTCAGTTTTGGAGTTTTGTTGTTGGAGATTGTAAGTGGAAAGAAGAATGCTAGTTTCTATCGTTTTGAACGTTCACTAACTCTCGCTGGATGGGTAGGTAAAAAGCCTTGCAAATATGCAAGGTACTAGAAGGTTTAAAATTTCAAATATATTGGTACATTTAGGCAAGAATGGTTATGATCGTGTCTATATTTTTTCTTAGGCATAGGACCTATGGAAATAAGGAAGGGGAATAGAGGTGATTGATGCATCAATAAGGGAAACATTACAGGCTCATGAGGCTTTAAGGTGTATTAATGTAGAACTTTTGGGCGTTCAAGAATCTGCAGCTGATCGACCTGCAATGGCGTCAATAATTCACATGTTGTAGGGAAATGAAGCTACATCTCTTCCACCTACCAAAGAACCTGCTTTTTCAACAGAGACGAATTTTAGTGCTATTGGTTCTTCTTCTCAAACATCTACCAATTATTCAAATAATGCACTCACGATTAGTTTGCCAGAAGCTCGATAAACGCTTCAACAATGTTTCCTTTCTTCGACACATTCAAAGTTAAAGGTATAGCAATCTGTTTTTGTTATATAGTTCCTTAACAAATTTTTTGATTTGATTCTCCTAGTTTGAGGTGTGAGTTTATGGACCTTATATTCTTGTATTTTCTTATATTTGAGAAGAGATAAGGCATTGAACTTGTAACCTCATCTGAAACAAGTAAAATGTGCCCTATTGGTAATTTGGGATAATTAACACCGTAGAGGAGGTCACAACTTCGAATTTCACTAGCATCATGGGATTGGTGGGATGAGATAACTAAAACTAGCATGCAAACACATGCTCTACATCTATAAGAAAATTTCTCAGACAAAAACAATTAATAAAACAAGGTTTGGAAAACACAAGTTTAGTTTCGTTGCTTGCCCGGCGACGCCCCCACATTGACGGTGGCCTTTGGCCTCGTTGACTTGCGGAGGGTGCGGCCAAACAAGCGTGGTTGGACGGTGGTCAGCGATGGGGGCTGCGGTAGTAAACACTATTTTCATCTTATGACGGCGACGATAGTGGCTTCATGGTCCACGTTTTGGTGGTCAGACGCAAGTGAGGAGCTGGGTGGTTAGTTTGGGTTGTAGCGATAGGGTCTAATAACATGGAAGTCTGGTTTGCGGAGGGTTGCTGTGCAGTGGTTGGGGAAGTGAGGTATGGTTTGTTCGACTAATGTGTGTTTGACACAAAAACCAGTTGGCTTGCAAACTGTCTCTTTTGCTGCTGTGATTGCGCGGGCGTGCCAGCACCGTGGGGTGCAGTCGTCGGGGATCCCTTGACCTGACTTCTTGAATCAAGCGCTGTGGACGAGGAGAGCACCAATCTCGTCACAAGGCTCTTTTCTATGCCTTCCGGAAAAGGACTTCTTGCCTTACTGGTAAGGGCTTTGGTTGTGATCTCTTCGCGTCACCGAATCGATACTCAACGTTGTAGGCTGAGCAGAGCAATCACTGGGAAGTTTGGAGAAAGCACGGGGTTTGCTAAAGCGTGACTTTAGCTTCGCTGGGTTGCGAGGGCGTTACCCTTGCTTCGCTGGTAGTATCTGTGGCAATAGCACAAGCAGTCAGCTCTTGGAGAGACTAGGACTGGAAGTACGGTCGCCGGGTTTCAACTAGGTTGAAGGTTTGCTCCGGGGAGGCTTGATAATCTGTGCGATTAGTTGATTGAGAGAGTTGTCCTTGATACGTCCTTGAAACTTGGTATTTATACCTAGGGTTTCGACTGTTCCTTGCCATAGAAGGATTATTGATTGAAGTTTCCTATACAATCTCCGCTACTTGACTCCAATAAGGGCTCGTTTTCCTTATGGATTTTGGAATGGATGAAGCTGTAACCCAAACCCAAGTAGGCTTATTTTTGGGCCGCATGTATCGGCCCGCTATGCTAAATCCACTAAAGGATCTTGCCAAAATTACTTTTGGGCTCAAACAATGTGCACGGTCAAAACGGGTTTGGTTGGATTGGGGTTGGCTTCAGTCGACAGGTCACTAGAATCTGGGTTGATTTTGGATGAGGACATCAAGTTTGGAAGGGATTGGTAAAGTGGCTGGTGAGTATATGGTTTTAGGATCGACCTTTGGGTGATCTGGATTTGATTGATGTTCGGTGGGTATGAGCATCTGATTCTGGAGGCTTGATTGATTTCAAGATCTTTCCCCGGGGTTGGTGGTGGAGGTTTGGTCTTTGGCTAAGGTGTATGGTTATTAGAGTCGAGCTTATCAGAGCTGTGCACCCTGACTATACTGTGGCTGAATATGAGTTGTTGGAGTTGGCATTGTGGATACGGAAAGATGATGGCTGCAGTCCATTTTTTCGTTTTATTAGGTTTTTATTTTCTGGTTTTTGATTAGGTTTAATAAGTCATTCCTTAATTGAGCGAGGGTTTAGTTGTCTTGACTTCATGGTGGTGTCATTGTCAGGGTGTTATCTCCAAGGACTAATTGTTTCAATTTTGATGTTTTCTTGTTGTCAATCTAATGGGGAGATGCCTCTACAGGTATACTGGTGGTTTTGGTATATGGTGTTGGAATGAGTTAGTTTCCTCTTGAGGTTGGCTATAAGGATGTATTGGGACTCCTGGAATATACTAGAAATCGTGCCCGCACTTTATCGCGGGTTTTGGAGCTAACACAACGTTATTTAAGGGCTAAATTTAATAGCATAAAAACTATATGACATGATCATTATATTAGCAAAAGATTTAAGTCTGTTTTACAACAAAAGATGAAGTAGATCAAGTCCCTCCTTCAGCTTCCCTCCTTTCCAAATATCTCTTCAGCTTGACCTGAATGGAAAACAAACATTGCATAATTAGGTAATAACACAAAAAATGAAAATACAAAACTAAAAAGAAACCATGTACTAAAATTTGACTGTTGATTGTGGTAAACCTCAGGAATTATGGGAGAATCTAATACAGTGCTAAGACATAATCACTTTTCAACAATCAGTTTGTTCATGACTGAAATTCATGTTGTATAGGATGGTTGTTTCTTTCCTGTCGGGATTCCCCTAGCTCATTATTGCACTTTCCTTTGATTCTAGCTCAAAAACAATACAAAGAAGTTTGAGAAATCGAGAGTTAAATTTGCAGAAACATTTAAGATGATTGTCATTGTACCACCTGGAAATTCTTCCTGATTGTGAATGTTTATACCACCAGTACCTGTCAATGAAGAAATAGTGTGTGAATCAAATTAGAAAGTAAATGCAGAATATGATGAGCGACGACTGATACCTAAGTTGCCTCTCTCTTCTATGATCTAATTACCATCTAAACTGAAATATCTCTATAAAAGACCCTCGCGGTAATACAATGTTGATGAAAGCAACTCACCCATTTGCAATAGAGTGGTGCAAAATGGCTTTTGAAACAATGGGGCGGTGTTAAAAACTGAGCCTTTTTTGAAAACAGAAAGCATAGGGAGTAAAAAAATTGCCCAGAAGCTATAGAGAGAGAGAGAGCTGCTGTGTGAACCAAATGGTACAAAGAAGCAGTTTGCCAAACTACCCATGATCAATCAAATGCAAAAACTTTGAGAACTCGGATACCAAACAATCAAACATAATGACTCAAATGAACAAAAATCATCAACCAAAGTGATTCAAATACCTAACAAACTTCTCACCAAAAAAAAAAAATAAACTCTAACAAAAGAAGAACAAAACCCAGATAACAAAAGCTCTCAAACCTTGGGATTAAATTTCTCCTCTTGTCCTTTCTTTTCCAGAACCACGGGAAAAACCCAATCTCTTTATCTCACGATCGTGGCTGAGTTGATAGTCTGCAAATTGAATTAAAAAGTATTAATTAAATGAACAATTCATACAAAAATCTTTCTGTTATAGTTCATATAGAATGCTTCCTTTTTAAAAGAAAGAAAGTAAAAATGCTGATACACAACCAATTCACTAACTGGAGCTGTTCTATTTGAAGTCTGACGCTAGAGCCCAATCACAACAAACACAATTTTCAGCTAATCAATTTAACAAAAATAAATACAATCAAATACCACACCTATTCTATTTGTTTTCAACCCAATATTCTCGTCATAAACTCGAACCACTCAAAACACAAAGCACTGGATACAAAACAAAAAGAAACAACACCGATTATAATAGCTAGAAAACTGGAAAAAAAACGTAACCAATTCAAGAAAATCAGTTTAGAGTGTGTTGGTACCAAATCGAAATACCACCAAGCTTTTGATAAGCATAGTCCATTAATCTCTCCAAGACTCCTGAACAACGTAGAGATATTGGAGTCTCCTAGATAGAATGTGTATCTTGTGATATATATGAGTTTATCTCTGTTGATTGTTGATAACTCTTTTAGATTCACTCTGTAATTATCTAGTTTGTTAGGCAAGAGTCCTCTCTCTTGTATATGTTTATCTTCTGCTGTACAGATCTCTATATATAGAGCCATGTAACTTCATTATTAAATATACTGAAATCATTCTGGCTCCATTGTCTTTTATGGTACCAGAGCCCTAAAGTCTAATCGACAAACATATATATTTTTTTCTCTGATCCTGTTCGAGTTCGATGGGTCTCACAACTGGTGCTTCGTCCTCTTCATCATCCACTGCTACTCAGAATGTCTCCAGCATGCTGTCTATCAAGCTAGACCGTTCAAACTATCCTTTGTGGATTGCTTAGATGGTCCTAACACTGAAGAGTCGCAACTCGCAACCTTATGGGGTTTGTGGATGGCTCTTGCTCCTGCCCTCCGTCTTTCTTGAAGGACAAGGAAGACAAGCTCACCGATACTGTCAATCCTGAATATGACGCTTGGATCCAACAAGACCAGCTCATCCTCAGTTGGATTAATATTTCGCTGACTCCGGCCGTACTGTCAACGGTTGCTCGCTCAACGTCAGCTCGTGCTACATGGGTGGCCTTAGAGAAGCGCTATGCTTCTTCCTCGCAAAACCGCATTCTTCAGTTGCGTGGTGAATTGCTGAAAACACTGAGGGGAGATCTCTCAATTTCTGATTACCTTGATAAGTTGAATTCTATTGCTGATAGTCTTGCCTTAGCTGGTAGTCCAATTGATGATAATGATCTTGTCTCTATTGTAATGAATAATGTTGGCCCTGCCTTTGAGATGACTGTCAGCTCTGCTCAGGCACGTGATACTCCCATTTCGTATGAAGCCTTGGAGGCTTTATTATTGAGTGCTGAACGTCGCATGGCAACTCAATCTCTTTCTGCTGCTGTTGATACCGGTACCATTGCCTTCCTTGCTTCTCGACCTCGTGGATCTTTCCGGGGTCGTGGATTTCCTAGCAATGGTCGTGGCAGCCGTGGTTGGTCTCCTGCTAATGGACGTGGACGTTCATCATTTTCCCCTCGTGGTGGCTCTTCTAGTGGTTCTTCCTCAGTGCAACCAAGTCATGCCTCCTCTACTGAGTCCTTCTTCAATACTGGTAACCGAGTACACTGTCAAATCTGTGAGCGTGCTGGTCATACTGCTCTTGACTGCTTTAACCGAATGAACTTGTCTTATGAGGGAAGGGTTCCCACCAAGCGCCTTACTGCAATGGCTGCATCATCTTCTACTCGTTCTGGTGATACTACATGGCTGATGGACACTGGAGCCAATGCTCATGTCACCTCTGATGCTCACAACCTCACCAACCCTCGTCAGTATAATGGCGCTGACAACGTCAATGGAATTGGCCATGGTTCAGGTTTGGATATTTTTCATATTGGGTCTACTGCACTAACTCATAAACACTCATCCTTCACTTTACCTAATGTTCTTCATTGTCCCTCTGCCTCTACCAATCTTATCTCTGTGTATCAATTTGCCAAAGACAATAATTGTTTCTTTGTGTTTTTCCCTGATTTCTTTCTTATCCAGGATCTCAGGACGCGGAAGATCCTTTTCCGCGGCAGGAGTGAAAATGGCCTGTACCCGCTTCACTTAATTCCATCTCATGCATCATCTAAGGGTCTTTTTGCATTTTTTGGCGCTCGTACGTGTGCTCAAGTCTGGCACTTTCGGCTTGGCCATCCAGCAGCTCCTGTTTTGTCTCGTCTAGTGTCAAATAAATCCTTGCGTTTGCAAGGCCATTTAGAAAACTCATTTTGTCATTCATGTCCTCTAGGAAAAAGTTCTCGGCTTCCTTTTAAATTATCAGAGTCTGTCTCTAATGTACCTTTGGCACTTGTGCATTCGGATGTATGGTGTTCTCCCAATTCTTCTGTACAGGGGTTCAAATATTATATAATATTTATCGATGATTTCTCCCGTTATTCATGGATATTCCCTATGAAATTCAAGCATGAGGCTTTTTCTATGTTTGTTAAATTCCAGAAACATGTTGAGAATTTGTTTTCGACCAAAATCAAAGTCTTGCAATGTGATGAAGGTGGTGAGTATAAAAGTCATGCTTTTCGTGATTATTTGGAAACTAATGGTATCTTCCAACGTTTTTCTTGTCCCAAAACACCACAACAAAATGGTTTGGCAGAGAGGAAACATCGTCATATCTCTGAAACTGGTTTAACTATGCTAGCTCATGCACATATGCCTCTGTCTCACTGGGTTGATGCTTTTAATACTGCTATTTTTCTCATTAATCGTCTGCCTTCACGTACTTTGGGTCATGCATCTCCATATGAAAAGTTGTTTCAACGTATTCCTGATTATGACTATCTCCGTGTGTTTGGTTGCACCTGCTTCCCTTTCTTGCGTCCTTTTAACCAAAACAAAATGCAATTTAAGTCCAAAAGTTGTGTGTTTCTAGGATATTCTCTTGATCATCAAGGGTATCGTTGTTTAGATCTTACTTCTGGTCGTGTTTATGTGTCAAGACATGTGGTTTTCGATGAACATACTTTTCCATTCCAACAGGCCATGCTCACTTCTCCTGCACCTGGATCGTCCTCCCCTACAGATCATCCCACTGTCCTCTCATCTCCATCACCTATATCACCACCTTCGCCGCCTTTATCTCCACCACCTATATCACCATCCCCGTTGCCCTCATCCTCTCCACCACTTACATCTCCTACCTTGTCCTCTCTTCCCTCTGTGCAGTCCTCCAATGTGGAGGTATCTCTTCCTACATCTGGTCAAGGTACGTTACCATCTACTGAGGATACTCGTATCATTACTCGTTCACAACATGGGATTTTCAAACCTAATCCAAAATATGCTATGCATAGCACTTCACAGACTCACACTCTTGAACCTAGTTCCTATAAACAGGCTGCACAACATCTAGAGTGGCAAGCAGCGATGGCATCTGAATTTCATGCCTTGATTTCTTCTGGTACATGGGTGCTCGTTCCTCCTTCTCCAGCAACGAACATATTACCCAACAAGTGGGTTTTTCGCGTGAAGCGTCGTGCAGATGGTAGTATTGAGCGCTTCAAAGCTCGTCTAGTTGCAAATGGCTTCCATCAACAAGAAGGTTTTGATTATTCTGAAACCTTTAGTCCCGTCGTAAAACACACGACTATCCGAGTTGTTCTTGCTTTGGCTGTCCATCATCAATGGACAATTCGTCAACTCGATGTGCAGAATGCTTTCTTGCATGGTTATTTATCTGAGGATGTCTAAATGAAGCAGCCAACAGGTTTTATTGATCCTACACTTCCTAATCATGTTTGCAAATTACAACGTTCTTTGTATGGTCTTAAACAAGCACCCCGTGCTTGGTTTAAACGTTTTTCGGATTACTTGGAGGAGCTTGGTTTTGCTGAGTCACACGCTGATTATTCTCTCTTCATTCTTGATCGAGATGGTGTGTTTTTGGTGTTACTAATATATGTGGATGATATCCTAGTTACTGGAAATAGCTCTACTCACATCATGCAGCTTATTAAGACATTGGGACAATTGTTTTCCATGAAGGACCTTGGCTCCCTTAACTTCTTCTTGGGCATTGAAGCTGCAACTAGTGACGTTGGTCTTCACTTGACACAAAAGAAATACACCACTGATCTGTTGGCCAAACTACAAATAAATATGTTAGGCCTGTTGCTTCTCCTATGGCAAGTGGTAAGAGAATAAGCTTACATGATGGTGTCCCATTATCTGATCCTTCAACATATCGAAGTGTGGTTGGAGCCTTGCAATACTTAACCATCACTCGTCCTGACATCTCCTTTGCTGTCAATCAAGTGTGTCAGTTCATGCATCGACCTACTACTGTCCATTGGATAGCTGTCAAGCGAATTTTACGCTACTTGAAGTATAGCTTTGATCATGGTCTTGTCTATCGTCGTGGGTCATTGCGCTTAGTAGCTTACTCTGATGCGGATTATGCCGGCGATCCGGACAATCGTTATTCAACTGGTGGTTATGGCATTTTTCTCGGTCCCAATTTGATTTCATGGAGTTCAAAGAAGCAAAAGACTATCTCTCGCTCTAACACTGAAGCCGAGTACAGGCAGCTTGCTTATACAGCTGCTGAACTCTCATGGTTGAGCACGTGATCTTAAAGTTTTCCTTACCCTGCCACGTATTTGGTGTGATAACCTCAGTTCTATTGCTGTTGCATCTAATCCAATCTTTCATGGTCGCATGAAGCATGTTGAAGTTGATTATCATTATGTGAGAGAGAAGGTAATACGAAGTGAATTAGATATTCGTTATGTATGCACAGATGATCAGCTTGCTGATATCTTTACAAAAGGCTTGCCCATGCCTCGCTTTGCTACCTTGACGTCCAAGCTGACAGTTCGCAGATGCCCTCTCAGCTTGAGGGGGGATGATAAGCATAGTCCATTTATCTCTCCAAGACTCCTGAACAACGTAGAGATATTGGAGTCTCCTAGATAGAATGTGTATCTTGTGATATATATGAGTTTATCTCTGTTGATTGTTGATAACTCTTTTAGATTCACTCTGTAATTATCTAGTTTGTTAGGCAAGAGTCCTCTCTCTTGTATATGTTTATCTTCTGCTGTACAGATCTCTATATATAGAGCCATGTAACTTCATTATTAAATATACTGAAATCATTCTGGCTCCATTGTCTTTTAGCTTTCACGATCGTTGACGTCGATGGCAAAATTTGATCACACAGAACAGTGAAGCTGAAGCTCGATTCGCCTATATGCTGAAAGGATATAGCAGATAGCGCAGGATTCTTCTTCCTCACAGCAAAAGACCCAATCAAAAACCACACAAAAACTAACAAAAGCAATAGCAGCAGAAAGGAGAAAACTTACGAACTACACCCACTGAAGCTACAAATTCGATCTTATCAAAACAAAACCAGATACCCTTCTCGCTTTCTGCTCAAACACGACAATCACTTTTCTTTTTCTTCGTTTTGTTTTTGGTCTGATCACAACCCTTCTATCGGCCAAAAACCCAGATCTGCAATGGCAAGACGTAAATCATGAAAAAAAAGGGCAAAATCGTCCTTTCACTAAAACATTGCTAGGAACAGTGCCGCTCTAGCGCCTTTAGTATATGTACTAGAAAATTAGGTCCGCGCGTTGCCGCGGGAACTGATTGTTGATTGTTTGCAAGTGAAAGAAACGTTGATTAAGAGATTGTTATGTGTTAGAAGCTGTGAAAAGAAATTATAGAAGAGTAAAGAAAGGTGGAAATACAGATGAGGAAAAATGTTGTGGAATAAATGAGTACATATATACAGGTTGTTTATGTGTATAGATTTGATTGAAGTGTTTGGCAGAAGCGGAAATTAAAGGAGCAATTCTAAAAGCGGCTAACAACCATGCTAGTATTATTTTAATCACTAAGCAATCAAACTTAATATAACCATTTATGATTTGTCTGGTCCAAGTTCAAAATGGAACTAAAAATATTGTACTCAAAAATGACAAAACTAACAGACTTTGCAACTCATCCTGTAAAAACATCAACATAACTACATATGCACTCTGACAGCTTTACGCTTCATTAACAACTTTACAAAAACATCTCAACTTCATTAGATCAGTTTCATTCCAACTGCCAAGGATAAATATAACCACCTTAAACCACATTGAAAGCCGTTTTTCCTGTGTTTCCCTAAAGGCCTAAATCATAACATTTCACATATTGTCTACTATGCATAATACAAAAACTAAAATCACTTGGCTGGTAAATTATATCTCACACACTTTTTGAATACACTGTTTGCCCAAATCATTCAAATCATACACAAAGGTAGGCACCTTTTTGTTCAATTTCATCTTTCCAACCACCTTCTCAGTTACTATAAAATATTGAACAATCTAGTCTGCATCAAACTACACTCCTAACTCTGCTATGCTTTATGTCATATTGCAATTATATCAAAGTAAAACAACTCTATGAATTTTGGTTTCGTTTTAAACTACTTTTGTTTTTATTCTTTCATACCTACCACATCAAGGGGAATTATTTCAACCTCTCAGATACTCATGTTATGATGTTATCTTAATAATTGAAGGAAACAATAGATGTTCTTCATTGCAATATTTCATTGCAGATGCATTTGCAATGATTTGGTGAGTGGATCACTAAAAGTATATTTCATATGTAATGATTAAACTAGTGGATTTCATATGTATGTCGAACTAACAACTCAAATGAAGAAGTCTATAGTTAGATGCCTTAAAAATTCGGCATCAGCAGTTCACATATCAAACAAACAAACAAACACCGTTATCACCCAAGCCATAAACAATGAAGCAAAAACCAAACCCTTATTCTCAAATTCCACAATCGAAAATCAAACAAACCAAACCCAAAACCCAATTTCACCAAAAACCCAAAAATCCAAAACCCCCAATTTCCATCCAAACACCACAATAACCAAGCCCAGAAGAATGGAATCAAGACAATATTCCGGAAATTCGAAACTCCCAATTTCGCAGAAATCAGACCTGAGAATTAGATGACAGAATGACCCAAGCTTAAAATTATCGGATTCAATTGGCTTCACTGGGCGACGACTCTATGTTTTACGGATTTGCCTCCGATGTCCCTCTCTCTCTCTCTCATTCTTGATAACTGAAAATGATGACTACAGGAGAAAAATGAAAACAACGGGAAGAGCGATATATCCAGGTCAGTGGGCAGTGGCAGAGCTGCAAAAAAATTTCAACCGAGGGCAAAACCGCCAATTCTAATGAACAGTGTCTAGGAACAGTAATGAACAGTGTAAGGAAGAGTGATTCGGCTTTAGATGTACTAGCAATCGTACCCGCGCTTTGCCGCGGGATTTGTTGTTTGATAATAATTTACAATAATGAAAGATACAATTAAAAATGGCTGTACTATCGATCACATTGATAAAATACCATATATTATATTAATCAGAATAGTGTTTTTGTGAAGAGACGCAAACTGTTCCCGATTAAATTGCTCCAGAAAGTACTTCCACATTATCTGATTCCTCCAAGCCTTTGATTTCCATCACCACAAACTGTTCTGTGATACAATATGTATCCCTCTGGACACTTTTTTTTTACCACGATTCATTATTTCATTGAAATACATTAGACAAAATTTACAGCTAATTAATATGGATGAAAACAATCATGAATGCAAAAGTTACCGAGTATACATGCATTTCAAAGAAAATGACATATGCTTTTTAAAAAATCAAAGGCCAGCTTTAACTCACATGATACAGATATGATGATACAATATGACATGAATTGCAAAGTAAAAATGATGGAATTGGAACTCAACCAACACTAAGCGATAACGTTCTTGGCAAAAAAGAAAAGAGGACAATGTGCATAGATTTCATTGTTTTCTGTGGTTAATCACTAACACAATATTTGGTTAAAAAAAGAAACCCCAGCAAAATAATAATACAAAGGAAGAGTCAAAGCAGTGTTTTGTTTCCACTCCTATAGTCAACAAAACCCAATAAATTTCAAATCTTCAGCTCTCTCCAGCACATAGTATGAGAATATGGAGCATCCTAGCATCAAATCTTTCTCTCCTTTGGGTGAAAACTAAACCAACATCTTCAGAAACTCAAGAAGAAGGAAAAGAAAAAGAAAAAAAAATCCAAACAATCAATATGTACATAAATGAAGTCGTGTATAGAGAATCAAAGTAAAATTTTGGAGGAAAAATATGTCGGAACTGAAACCTAGTGAACAGAGTGAGAATGGAATCAATACCAGACCTTCAAAATTGGATTTCCAAAGCCTCTGGTTTCAGTTTTAGACTCTTCAAGAGTAAGTCTCACCTGCAAAACCAACATAGAGAAAGGGAGGCTTGATATATCAGTGTGGATTTTGAACTTGATGAAATTCTGCTCTTGAAGGTTTACAAATTAACAAATCTTATTAGCCCTCATAGCTTCAAGGAATATCAGAAATTGAGGAATATCTTCCTCAGATGTATATGTGCATAGTCTTTTACCACACTAAAGACTGAGTTTTCTGATATTCCTATTAACTTAAGTATTGATGCCTTTTTCCCCCTTCTGTACAGGGGGTTCTCAACTGTTCATGCTATTGCTGTCGCAGTTGCATCTTTTTACCTTGTACTCTTATCAGATCCATTTCATAAGAGTTATAGTGATGACCTGATCATTAGTAGTAGATCTACTTTTTCAAATACAACCTTGACATGGCTACATGACATGAGCCATAAACTTTATTAATGTTGTAATATATGTTAATGGCCTCATGAGTGTATCTCCGTCTATTCATATTCTGTGGATATCCATAAACTTGGCCAGGATGTAGATCCCAACCAAATAATTCCCTTGATGAATAAGGATGAACAAAATTACACATTTTGCTTCTTTGCTTTTTTCCTTAATCACTTCCTTTTAGCCATGTTCTAGAAGAGCACATTGCCTTTTTCTCCTAGACCATTTGAAACATACCTGATATTGTTTTGAAGTTTATTTGATTTACTCCTTTTTGTTTTGGACTCTATAATGCAAGGCTAACCTTCCTATCTTATGCTTGGAGGCATTTACTTTGAGACATACCAGATCTACACTTTCTAAAGCATAAACCAAAATTGATAGATTAGAAAACTAAATCAAACAGCAGCATAACAACACAGGTAACTGAAACTTATACATTGAGATACATTCCTTCCTTCCTTCCCAAATCAAAACCCAATAATACCTCAATAAGTTCTTATCAAATTAGAACCCCAGATACTTCCAACAACAACAACAACAATAAAAAACATTGGAATACTCTAGACTCCAGAATCAATCAAAATTTTCAAATGATCAAACACTACAATTTTACCTCAAAAAACTAACCAAAAATCAAACTCTAAGTCAGCAACCAACTCATTTTAACAGTGCCACTGTATCACTGTTCATCACTGTTCATTGAACAGTGCCAATCCCATTTTACTTTTGTATATTTATAATAATGTATAATATAATAATTGATTGTTTATATCCCGAAAAATTTGAAGAAACAGCGGGAGGCTGCGGCCCAAATAGAAAACAGTCAACATTCAACAATGGAAGCTCAACAGGGACACACAGTGACAGAGAAACGACGGGTTAAAATGATCAACGACGGGTTAAAATGATCAACACGATATCCAATCAATGAACGACTTGATCTTGGTTCTTCCAGAGGTGCAACAAATGTCTTAAGCAGAGAAGTTTATTCTTTGAATTTTAGCCCCCGGAGAAATTGACTTGAGGATGTGAAGGTAGACCTCTGCAACTCCCTGATATATTTGCGGATATAAGATGATTGAAATTGGATGTTGGTCTTTTTTATGGCTGAAGTGATGAAATTGATTGGGCTTTTGTTGGTGTTTCTCTCACTACTTTCTCTCTCTACTGCTCAATCTCCAAAAATAATTAGCAACACAACAACATGCCCCATTGATCTCAGCTATGTCCTTAGACTCCCCTTCAACTCCTCATCATGCAAAAACTTCCAAGCCCCTCCTAAAACCCCCCAAATGGACACCACCCAGATCCCATGTTGTCAAACCCTATTGTCTCTCTTTGGAATAGGCACTGCTCAACACCTCAACGCCACCACTTTTTTCCAACTCCCCAACATAGCAGCCTCAAATTCTTGCCTCCAGAACTTCCAGTCCAAGCTTACCTCTCTAGCACTCCCTCCTAATCTTGTCTCTTATTGTTTTGACCCTTCACAATTTGTAACTAGCCCCAATTTATGTGCCCAAATTGAGTCTTCCCAAGATTGGGTCTCCAAGCTTAATCAGACCACTGTACTTGACTTTGCATGCAAGCCAGACCTCACTGATCTCTCATCCTGTGATGCTTGCGTAGCGGCTGGCTTTAAAATTCAGCAACAATTAATCGCCATTGATGGTAACAGTTCTCACTCTGGAGATTGTTGGTACTTTACAATTCTTTATGCTGCTGGTATGATCAACAGCTTTGGTCCTGAAAGTCAGGGCGCCATGTCTTGTATTTTTAGTTTATCTTTGGATGTCGCTCTTGTGGGTTTGCGCAAAAAGAGCTATACCGCTCTTGTAACTGCAGTAGTCTCAGCAACAGGAGGGTTGCTTACAGTATTATTTTTATACTTCTTATGGAAGAAATCTTTGGGAAAGAAAAGGTACTGTTGTTTGCTAAAACACATTCTCTCTGTCACTCACATAGCATAGCACATAGATTGAAATAAATCAAACTTTTAATGCTCTAACAATAATACTGTAACAGGGCATATAGTGAGAATATTAGGAATGTTAGTGCTGGAGGTGGGAAGAATGATATAGAACTACCGGTCTTAAGTTTAAGGAGTATATTAGCTGCTACAAACAACTTCTCTGAAGCTAATAAACTTGGAGAGGGAGGGTTTGGCCCTGTTTATAAGGTGACATTTCCACTATCTTCTCCCAATATTGTTGCAAGTACCCATTTCTTCATAATATGCTCAATCTTGTTCTTCAATAGTTTCACTCGCATTTTTCTTCTTTTTCAGGGCATCTTAAATGAGAATCTAGAGGTAGCCATAAAAAGACTGTCAAAGAAGTCAGGGCAAGGATATCAAGAGTTCATGAATGAGTTAAAACTTATAGCAAAGCTCCAACACAACAATCTTGTTAGGCTCTTGGGTTGCTGTATTGAAAAGGAAGAAATGATATTAATCTACGAGTACATGCCTAATCGAAGTTTGGACAAATTTTTGTTTGGTACATACATGCTCACACTTTAGATTAGTTCTTTTATTATTGATGTCTAGGATACATTTATTTTCATTGTTAGTCATTCTTCTTTATGGTTTCTATGATCAGATCCAAGGGAAAACACGAAGTTGGATTGGGGTAAACGCTTTCATATTATAGAAGGTATAGCTCAAGGAGTACTTTATATCCACAAACACTCCAGATTGAAAATCATTCACAGGGATCTAAAAGCAAGTAATGTTCTGTTGGATGAAGCAATGAACCCCAAAATTTCAGATTTTGGAATGGCAAAGATTTTCGAGATAAATCAGACTGAAGCAAATACCAACAGGGTTGTTGGGACATAGTAAGTACATGTAAGGTTATAATTTCCATATTTAAAAACTCAATGCAATCACTGCTATTACTCACTTCTCCATTATTAATTCATATAGCGGTTACATGTCACCTGAGTATGCACGCTATGGCCATTTTTCTGAGAAATTGGATGTATTCAGTTTTGGAGTGTTGTTGCTGGAGATTGTAAGTGGAAGGAGGAATTTCGCTTTCTATCATCTTGAACACCCACTAACTCTTGCTGGATGGGTAAGTGAAAGTCTTGTTTGTTCATTTGTGAGCTGCACTGACTATAACTATAAATTAGCTTCAAATTTAAGTGAATAAACATCCATAAATTTATATATATATATATATATGTCTTATCTTAGGTATGGAAATTATGGAATGAAGGTAGAGGATTGGAGGTGATTGATGCATCAGTGAGAGAAACATGTCTGCCTCATGAAGCTTTAAGGTGTATCCATGTAGCATTATTGTGTGTTCAAGAAGATCCAGTTGATCGACCAACAATGTCTTCTGTAGTTCACATGTTGGCTAATGAAGCTACATCACTTCCACTATTCAAAGAGCCTGCATTTTCAACACATAGTAATTATAAAGCTATTTGCTCTTCTTCTCCATCATCTAGCATTTTCTCGAACAATCTGGTAACCATTAGCGTCCCTGAAGGTCGATAGAGGTTCGATGCCTATCTGTTAGAGAGTGTTTACAAATTACACTTTGAGCCTCATAATTTTATGTCCAGATGTCTTCACCTTGGAATGCACTTGTGTTCCTTTTGTTCCCTTGGACATAAAATCATGCAGCCTTTCTATTTCAATGAACTGCATATTCCTAAGGGAACAAATTAAAATAGAAAGGCTAGCTGGAGATTTCCCTTGCCAAGTGTATGAAATTGTCAATGCAAGAGAAGCGCTGATGGATTTATTTGTTAAAACTCTTAGGGTAGAAGGTAGCTAGAGTGGGTTGATGATCTCTAAGCGAACAAATTTCTTGGCATTTTGGCTAGAGGGAAAGATTTGATGTTCCCAACACCCTAATGTTTCTTGTTTCATTGGATGAATTATTTATGGGATGAATTACACTTGTTTTATGTGACTTCCACCAGATCCAAATCATGTCATTTTCTACCTTTGTATTCTGCTGCTAGGCCTGTTTGTTTTCTGGTCTGGCCTGTTTGTGCCTTTACGGGCTTCATCCAAAAAAATTGGAGAGCTTTTTTTTTGTTGGGTGTTTGATAAAATGATTTGACACGAGTGATGCTACAGACTCCAAGTAATATTATAAAACTTCAATACCAAATCACGTGGCCATCTAATATAAATATCTTTTGATTAGAAAATGGGTGAGGTGGATTTTTATATTGTGTCAATTATGTTGTTCGGATAACCAAACAAAGCGAAAAAGAAATGGGTTCTAGAGAGAGAGAGTCCCCCCCCTCTTCTCACTAGAAATCTTTTCCTTACAACTGTCGTCGTGTGAACGCATGAGACAGGAGAGACTAGGGAGTATCAAAATTTTATCTTATCTCTGTGAAACTCTGACCAACGAAAAATAGAAAAACTTCACTCCCTCTCGATTCCTCTCTCTCTCTCTCTCTCTCTTCTTTTCTTTCCTCTCCCTCCATTGCCATAACCCTTCCATCATCCGTATCACCATGGCTGTGGAATCCACCATCAGCGTCTTCGCTGTCCACTTAATCGCCACGCGCCATCGCCTGGACAATCGACCACCTCCATGCCGTCATTATCATGTTCCTGCAGCTGAAATTCCGCATCTAACATTTAGACCAGAACCTCGTGAAGGGCAAATTCTTATTCATGCAATCCTGCTTGCTCAGTAGTTCTTAACTTCTTATTCTCTAGTGTGTGATATTAGGTTTCATTGGAATTGTTGCAGGTGTTATCGAACATGGTGATGATAACAATTGCACAAGTGGTAATGATAACAACAGCACAAGTATTGCTATTGTGACAAAGGCTTCTCTCATGGAATGTAATTTGGACTCGAGGTACTTCTATCTGTCTCTTAAAGTATATTAAGCTCAGGGCAATGTAATTTATTTGTTACTTAACTCTACTATTTTATATTTATCTTTGATGTAGGTTCTTAGGTCCTCCAACTGAAAACATGACTGTTGCAAATACCATTGGCGACGCCACCAACGGCGTCGGAAGCATTGCCGTCGCAGAGTCGTCGCCAATAGTCTTTTGTGACTGCAAAATAACCTTTGGTGACGGGGACGCGCCGTGCAGGCTATTGCAATTTTTTTTTGTAGTGAACCAAGGGACCAACACTCTATTAGTATCTATAGATAACGATTTCGAACACACCGTTGTACAAGTTAAATGAGAAAACTTCTAACCAATGGACCAACACTTTTTTACTATATATAGATAATGATTTCGACTATACCGTTGTAAAAAAAAAAACCACAAACTGTTATCTAGATAACGTTATCTATTTTCGATTTTGTACTAGTGCAACTGTAACCAGGAATTCATCCATGTCAACACCAAATGGATTACGCTCTAGAAAAAATAGAAATAACAGATTAAATTCTAAAGGTGGTTGGGTGGTTTTCCACCATTAGGTGCAAGCTTTGAGCAGATTAGTGAAGGTATGGGTATCCAGAGCTATGTGGGTTTTGAGCATAGAGTGGTATGTGACAAGGACTTCATAGTGAGATCCTTGAGATGAGAGACGGTTAATGATAGCGTTAAAAGCTCTGGTGGTGGTGGCAATTGGTGTGGGCTGAGTTGGGGTTTCTTAAACCCCAAGAAAGAGCTGTTTAACTTGCTCACAACTCATGCCAGTATGCTAGTTATCTAGCACAAAAATGAAGGGGAAGAAGAAGCAAAACACAGAGTAGCTTTGACCTCAACCATATATGATTGATTTTCTTTTTTTTGGCAAGTTCATCCAAGACTATTTAGAAGGGGGGTTTGAACCATTTTCATGATTGATTTAGTACAAAGCAATGAACAAAATTGGTTATACGAGAGGTATACTCATTTCATGATCGGTATGATCGATAAGTTTATATGCTATCCTAAGACAATTTCTTTTTAGCTTAAATTAAAAATTTGTCAACACTATATGATAAATGGTGATCATACATCAACCACAACTTAAATGATACTTAAATTCGTTGAATTCGTGCACGATGTAGTTCTAGGATAAAAAAAGTGATTAGTTGATCGACTGACTAAGAGGATGAGTAAGTCAAATCAATGACAAAATTATTTTTTGAACTTATTACATAATACATACTATTGAATGAAGAATTAAATTAGAGTACGTCTTTTGTGCATTTTCACTTCTCGGCAAAATCAACTAGCAATTGAGCCAAAAAAATGAAAACTAAAACTAGGTCTAGAAACTTATAAATACGTAAAGAATAGATGGCACTTATATGCAACTAGGAGGGATGTGTAAGCCATAAGAGTTGCCAATGACATTATCATAGATGGAAGTCCCAGCTCCTTTGGGACCATTATGAGGTAACTTGATATTCTCCATCACTATATTATTGCATGGCTTGCTTTTGCTGCATTTCAGAGTCACTGCTTCTTGGGAAGAAGAGGTTCCCCATATGTTTCTGAATGTAACATCGCTGATTTGCACATTTGATGAAGAAGCCTACAATGAACAAGAAATGTGAGAAACCCTAGCTAGTTTCATCAAATAAAACTCAGGTTTTAGTGTAAAATAAAATGCCCTAGATCAATATTATATATACCTGTTGATTGCATTGATTGTTCGGACAATATTGTTGATCGATGATAATGGGATTCATGACATCAATCATGTTAATATCTTCGAACACAATATTTGAAGCCTTCAAGGGTTTTGGAGAATCCCGAGCCCATGTTTTGATTCTCAAACCGTTGTCAGTCTTTTTGAAAACGCTATTTTTCACAAAAATTCCCTCCACATCATATTCTGTATAACTATGCCCTCCAAGACTTCCGATGCTAATTCCATGTTCGGGACCGCAAAGGACATTAGAAATGTGGATTTGCTGACTTCCCGACACAATTCCTATACAATCATCACCGGTCTCAATGATCGTTCGTCTAATTCTGATGCGGTATGAGTTTCCAATTTTTATGCCATCGATGTTTGGACTGTCCTCAGAAGCTGATATTCTAATGTTTTCGAAGTCCATCTTCTGGCATCCATAAACCTTGAAATGACCATTTTGGCTGTTGAATGATCTCAAGTGATGAACACTTGCATTTGTTATGAAGTCGAAAGTCATTGACTGATCATCACAAGAAGATCGATGTTAAATGTGATCACATCCATGAAAATGTCTATATTACTTATAAAGAGAAGCTAGCTCAAGGAAGATAATAACCTTTAAAATATCATAAAACAATAGAACAGTATGTAGTGAGAGTCAATATAGTCAAAGTGATAATATTAGCAAAGAAAAATATAAAAGATAACAAACTCACAACTAGTTAACCACCCACTCCTTTAAACTGCCCACCACTCACTATCCCACTAGGGGGTGTGGTGTGTTTAGTTAAAGTGAAGAAAAAGATTCATATTTATCGACCATAAAACAAACACCTTCTCAAGTTCCCGTTGTATATATAGACAATCTCATGGCCATAATTGCTTCGCTGATGGAAACTAATGCTCATTATAGTAACAAATTTAAAAGAATAGGCAACCTCTTTGTATTATTAGGATGCAAATGTAAGTAATGTAATACATATGGCATTACATCTGTTATGATCATGAACTTTAAGGGGGGTGTATTGTATATGGAATTAGTGGAACTTTTTAAGAAATCTATGGAATTTAAAAGTCTGGGTGTATTCAATATAGACTTTCAGCAGTCCATGAAAGTCTTGGGGTATTCGATTAGGATTTTTAAAGACTTTATGAATTCCACCAAAATCCAGGGGTATTCAATTAGGACTTTTAAAAATGAATAAAAGTTCAGAGGTATTCAAAATTTCATTCATACTTATGGAATTAGAAAATCAAGGATAATCATGGACTTTGTAGTGTTAACTATGCATACCAAATTCCAATAATTTTCTAGCCACCAGACCAAAGATTTGAAAAAGTCCATCAAAGATATATATATATTTTTTTTAAATCTATAAAAGTTTTCTCTCTACACGCAAAGAGGTTGGTTATCTATCATCTCTCTTTCTTGTTTCTCCTTATCTTTTCTCTAATTTTTCATGATATCAATATTTTTTGATACCCAACATGTTCATTGTAGTTGTTGAATGTGATTTTTTTTTTTTTTTGTTCAATTGTGATACTTGGAACCCTAATACTCTAATAGCAATAAAAAAATGATTTATGAAACCCTAAGACCCAAATATTGTGGTCTACCCTTAAAACCTTGAATAGTGTTGCTATGAAATACTAGGTTTTGTCTTATTAATTAATTATTCTCATCGATTTGAATTTATATCATGGTTCAAGGAAAGCTTGAACAATTGAATTTCGATTGATTGATTATAGATCAAGACATTGATCAATATTTTTATGATATATGTTAATATATAGGTGAAAACAAAATTGATGAGAATAATTAACCATAAGCATCAAGTGATCTATATTGTATCTTTAAGTTGAGTGGGAGATTAGAAATGAGAACAAACTAGCTAGACAGAGTAATAATCATTCATTTGAGTCAAGTTCTACTATAAGATACTTGACTATTGAAGAGGCAATGAGTTATTATCTTGCTTTGCATTTGGATTGCATTAGTTGTGTTCTTTGTTTTTTTTTTTATTTACTAGAAAATCTATAGAAGTCATTCATAATAAAGTATATAGATTTTCAAGAATCAATAAAAAGTCTGTTGCTAAAATCAATGGTTTTAAGAAATCAATAGCAGTCTATCAACTTTTTAAAGAGTCTGTGGACTTTTTAAAAAGTCTGTCAATTAAAAAAAGTCTGCACAAATCCAAATACAATACACCCCCCTAAGTGTTGTACGTTTTCAATTGAGAGAATACTCTGTTATGAAACTGATAAAGTAAGAACTTACAATTGGGAGAGCTTTGCATCTGGGATTAGTTTTGCAATCGTTAAGAAACCAAACCGAGGCTCCTTGGCCGTCCAGCATACCGCCTCCGGCTACTGTCAGTTGTTCAATGCTCCGAAAGTTTATCCAATTTTCAGACTCAATGCTGATGGACTAGTAGAAGCCAGCAAAGTTCCCTTGATTACAAGGGCCATGCGACCCTTGCATGGACCTAAGAATACAACTGGGAACAACCTGAATGTTCCTGCCGGAATCTCAACCTTTGCTCTTCCATCCCATTTACATGCTTCACTCCATGCTTTCAAAAATGCCTATATGCATTAACATTGAGAATATCAGACATGCTCTCACGATCACTTGCTCTTGGATTTAATATGATAAAACTCGTTATTTCACATGGTAACCCGAAATCCGAAAGCTTTTACATCACAAAAACGTTACCTGGTTGTTATCAATTCTTCATCCTTCAACAGCTCCATAACGCATCACATTGAAAACCATGGGTCGACCAAGATGTTCTGTTTGACGAAAGAGATTAAGATCATGGCCTTTTGTTATCCATGAGAACAAGAACAAAAACAAGGAAGTCCGAAACACTAGAGAAGATATCACAACAATCATTTTTTATTTTTGGTTCTTTTTGTTCAATGAGTGGGTACTGTGTGTTTAAAAGTTCTTTCTTCTCTTCTTATATAACAATGTTCGGATGATAAAATTATTACCTCAATTAACCGCAAATTAGAAGATTTTTCTTTTTTCATTGCCACATGTTTACGTTTTACAAATAATTGGGGCCAATAGTGCAAAAATTATGGATTTAATGAGAAATTAGAATTTATGATTTGTATGAAAATACGTGTTTTAGGAAAGTTTTGCTCCCAGAATAGTGAAAAACTTTAAGCTAAATAAAGTTAACAATTTTCAGATTTATGGATCTCGCCTAAATTTAGGAAATTTGGGTTTATGTCAAAGATATGTGATTTCATGATTTTCATCCTATGCTCAAGTACAACGAACATTTTATTACAAAGATTACGCATCTAGCCTTCAAATGACATACAACTGTGGCCACAATTCTACCAATATCAATGCATAAGATACACAAAAATAAATCTGAAATATATCAAGCTAAGTCGATTGTTTCTTTGGATATTCTCTTGGCCCAAATATTGTCGATCCAATTCTCACATTTGTGCTTCTCATTTCGATATGCAAAATCGCAAGTTTTTTTTTATTAGTTTTACAAAAACAAGGAAGTCCTAAACACTAGAGAAGATATCACAACAATCATTTTTTGTTTTTGGTTCTTTTTGTTCAATGAGTAGATACTGTGGGTTTAAATGTTCTTTCTTCTCTTCTTATACAGCAATGTTCGTATGATAAAATTATTGCCTCAATTAAGTGCAAATTAGAAGACTTTTCTTTTTTCATTGCCACATGTTTACGTTTTACAAATAATGGGGGGCCAATAGTGCAAAAATTATGGATTTAATGAGAAATTAAAATTTATGATTTGTATGAAAATACGTGTTTTAACAAAGTTTTGTGTCCAGAAACGTGAAAAATTTCAAAAACCCCAATGATTTTAGCTAAATAAAGTAAACAATTTTCAGATTTATGGGTCTCGCCTAAATTTAGTAAATTTGGGTTTATGTCAGAGACATGTGATTTCATGATTTTCATCCTATGCTCAAGTATAACGAACATTTTATTACAAAGACTACTCATCCAGCCTTCAAATGGCATACAACTGTCACCACAATTCTGCCAATATCAATGCATAAGATTACACAAAAAATAAATCTGAAATATATCAAGCTAAGTCGATTGTTTCTTTGGATATTCTCTTGGTCCAAATATTGTTGATCCAATTCTCATATTTGTGCTTCCCATTTCGATATGCAAAATGGGACATCATACATCGCCAGCTCCAACAAAGAGTTTTTGTAAAACCACAGCCCATTGTTCAGATACTGATTTCGATAACTTTATTTCAAAATTGGAACACAAAATGATCTTCCACCGCCCGAATGGACAAATATATCCGCATTTTCCAGACTGTAGGCATCGTTCCAATAAACCTAAATATTTTAGGCTGTCGTGCAAGCAGCGTCCCCACAATCTAATAGTGGTTATCTTGCAATGCTACCTTCCCAACCAAGTTAGTGGTGGTCAACATGCGTGTCATCAGATAGGGTAAAAGTAGCGCAAGGCTAGAGATTGGGTATGTCATGAAAGAAGTGTTGATAACAGCTTGTCAGCGATAAAACTTTAATAAAGCATTAGCGTAAGTGCGTAACTAGGTCAGATTTTAGCCGGAAACTGAGCAAGGTACTTGAAGTTTGTTCTTTCTCTTGGTTTGGGACCCTTCAAACTTGAGCCAAAGTACATGCATGATTATCTAATTATCAAATTATTATAATCCCAGGGCCGAAAAAAAAGGTAAGCTCTAGTTGTTGTCATAATTAAACTTTAATTAGATAATATGTAGACAAATATTGTTGTTTTCCTTTGCACACATGATTAATGTTAATTATCCATACTTATGTTTGTTGTTAAGAGTTAATATTGAATCCAACTTCATTAGGCAACATACACTACTACAGAAATCAGTTTTGGAGACACGTGGTTAAAACTTACAAGGACGCATTTTTAAAAAATTGTCTTTATAACTTATTAAGGACGCTCGGGATTCTAAATTTCATTTATCTAAAACCCGGGCGTCTCATTCTATTCGATACTCCGTGAATCTTTTTGCTCTGTCCTCCCATCTTTCATCTCTCTCCCTCGCAGACTCGCAACCACAGCCATCGCTGAGAACCCATAACGATAACCTTCATAGATCACTATTGGGGCGGTCTTTTTCTCTTCGATCTTCATCTTCGATTAACACTTCTCTAAAAAGGTTGACTCACTTCTCTGGAACTTTCGTTGCGAGAACTCTCTCGCTCTCTACCCATTGGGCGTTCTCGTGTGCTCCCTCTAACGATGATTTCAACCAGGTTTATCTTCTAATCTTGCTTTAATTTCAATTTCGCATTTCTAGGGTTTGGATTTTTGCAAGTCTGCCTCGATTTATTCAATAAATAAGTTACAGATCTACTTTTTCAAACCAAAATTTCGCATCCCTTCCTCTAATAATTGTATCTTGTAAGGTCAGAATATTTCCCCATATTCCAGTTTTCTTAATTTCATACCAATCACTCGATGCTAAAGTTGTTAAACAGTCAACATTTAAAAGGACCAATAGCGGAACTGTTGGTAATGATTCTAATGAACTTTACTCTATATAATCAAAGAAAACTTACTATTATACATCAGAATTAAGTTATGAGATGCTGCTACAACTCAAATTAAGTCTTAATTTTTACCTAAGTTGTATCAAAATGACGATATTTCTGGAAGCACATGATCCCTTAATTCGCTTTTGAGGGTCTGGAATGCTAGTTTTCCCTCTCTTGATTAATAGTGTTTAATTTTAACTATGTTTTCATGTCCATATGTTAGCTTAGATTTCTTAATCGAAGCTGAAGCATTCAGGTTCCAAATGTATAGTGATGCGTGAATTAATGTGCTGATTCATATAATTACAGACTAAACTACAACGGCCTGGCGGCAATGATGTCAATTGACAAAGAAAATAGTAATCCTGACATCAGGATTGGAGCTTTGACATTGTGTCACCCGGTTAGTGTACTTAACTATGTCAACCCGACGAGCCAGACGAGCAACTTCTTCTTCTCTGGCATGGCTAAATGACTGCACTCTTTTGGCACTTAACAGCTCAAGTATGCAAATCTTACGTATGTGTCTCCAATAAGCACCATAAGGGGAGAAGACAACATCAGTGCAATTATAGAAGAGGTGTATGGCTGAAAAGATTTGTGGACGGCTTGATAGTGCAAGATCATGGGTTTTCAGTACTTCCTTGGCAACTCTAGCTGATGAAACCACCACAGTTGGGATCTCACCAAGTTGTAAGTAAATTATTGGACCATACTTTTGTGCCAAGGACCGGAGAGATAGGTGAGGCTGGTTTCCTAGCTGGTGAAGGTTGCCAACAACAGGTAGCTTTGGAGGGCTTGGTGGGAGTTTAAGTATTCTTTTTCTTGAACTATCCTTGAAGAGGAATGTAAGCAACACTATGAGGAAACTGAATGCCAAAAGCAAAGAGGGTATGTTAAGAAATTGAAGAAGATCCATTGGAGTTTAGATCAAAATCAGGTATGTAATTAAACAAACCTTTATATTTCTGTGTTCATCGATTTTTAGTTGCTTCTCACATGTCTCTTTTATCTCACAAAACAATTTGTAATGCTGATGCTTGACTTTTTGCAGTGTAATAGTCAGTACCAGCCAACGTAGCCGCCTAAATTATTTTGCATCGTTCAGATTTTCCAAATCTGTGTGGTGCTTGTTTTTCTAACTGGAAGTTTCGGTGCTAATTTCTACTTCTGATCTGGTGGCCTTGGAAATGGACGGACAGCTAGAAAAACTACAAAACATGTATGGAGCTCCATGAGCAAGTATCTAGAAGAAAACGACTGGTGTGCTGGCATGACTCATAGGTTGCATCTTTGCACTTCTCTCGAAGATAAAGTTGTAGAAAATGATTCTCATTGATTGGTTTTTTTTTTTCTGAATGTAAATTCACAAACTATATCATAGTTTAATTGTACAGTAGTACATGTAGGTTTATTTTTTTTTTTTACTATATTTGCTTGTCTATGGTTTTATTTTAGGTACTTGGTTTTATTTTGTTTTGTTTTTATCTATATTGTTGCTCTCACAACCTTCTAACTTGGTTCTCTGTTTTGAAATTTTTGTTTGTTGCCTCATGACGGTAGCTTGTAGCCTTCTTGTTAGTCTAATAGATACAATATGTTTCTTTTTTCAGATTGTAAACTATATGATTATGGATGGGGACTTGGTTTGCCTTGCAAAAATGGGAAGATCTGTAGGTAATCCTGAATTGTTGTTTTTCCACTGTTTGATATGGATTTATTTTTCATTGATGTATTGGTTGCTTATTTTGCCAATGCCTAGCATTAGATTAATTGGTACACAAAAAAAATTACCTTTCTCCTGCCTTAATACCGAGCTGTACTATATGTCATCTAATATTGTTGCAAGAGGGATATGTGTTTTTTTTTTTCTTACAGAATTGGTGAAATATTTGAGAGTAGAGCTCTTGTTTTTCTTACTAGGTCTATGCTTGTCTTATACTTGACAGAGATAATTGCATCCAGTTTGGGACTGGATTTTTGCATTGTGCTTAGAGGTGTATTGTTTTTTCTTTCTTGAATATGAATCCTGTAGTGCATCGTCTCTTCAAATTGATTTTTTGGAATATGGATTCATGCTATGTCAGTTGTATGTATATGTCCTATATCTTGCTTTTATGAAATTTGCATTTTGGAAATTTACTAGTTATGTGACTTTATCTTATGTTCAGTAGAAAAAACTATTTGGATGGAAGCTTAATGGCAACACATGGAAGCTTAGGTGCCATGCAGAAGTCATTATTTGAATTTTGGTTTAATTTTTTTGGTCCTTTGACAAGATATATATGAAGAAACTTATGCTTTTGCTTGCAGACATTTATGATTTACGTGAGAAATCGCATTTGGAGTTGAGACCATTCATTAAGGCTGTTTGAAAGTTGCAATGTTTTCTCCAGGTATGGAACTATCTAAAGGCAAGACTAAATTTATTAGTTTTCTTACTTGTTTTCTTTCTCATACTGAAGACGTTATTTGATTGCCTTACTGCTTCTTCTATCTTGCGAGTCTCAAACTGAATGTGCTTGAATGTTGTTCTTTAGGTAATTCTAACTTTACGATGGAGGTTTATGGGATAAAAAAAAAGACTTAATGAGCAGGAGCTTGAGTTCAAGTGTTAGAAGTTGCAATCTCCAGAAACCTGGTACAACTCATTTTTAATTTTACAAACTCTAAGAACAACTTATATTTACACTTGTTAGTACTTCAAATGTGACAAAAATTCATCAACACTTGCTATTCTTTACTATTTTATTGATTTTTGCAGTTCAAAGTCAAGACAAATTCATGGACATCCACAATGAATGCGCTGTGGGTTGAACTTGTAAAGCTATAGTTAGATTATTGTTAGTAGTTATTATTGAATCGTTACTTATTGCCTAATAACTTTGTGCTCATTGTTTTGTATTTTAGTTATAATAGATATATTTGGTTACTAGTCTTGTATTGAATTGTGTGTGTATTTTTTTTTTTTTTTTTGTGTCATGCAAAAGATACAAGGACGTTTTTTTAACGTTCTAATAGACATTAGATAACGTTTTTATGAGATACGAGGACGTTTTTCATGTGTCCTTGTAGACATTAGATGACGTTTTTTTGAGTTACAATGACGTTTGTTTAGTGTCCTTGTAGACATTAGAAGACGTTTGTGAATAGAAACAAGGACACTTTTTCAGCGTCCTTATAGACATTTAAGGACGTTTTTTCAACGTCTTAAAAGATGACTTACTATGACTCCTTGATAGATGACGTTTTTTTTGCGTGTCATCTAAAGTTTTCAAAGACGTTTTTCGAGTGTCCTTAAATGCATTTTTTGTAGTAGTGATATCTATCACCGGTCAAGAATAGTATGAGCAAATTAAGATATATACATCGAACCAATTCCTAGAAATTTCCCTCATGCATGTATCAATAGTGTTTTGCAATAGTGAAGAATAAGAAATGAAGGTAATCGATTAAGAATGGAATTGTCCTGTTAAATTCTAAGGGATTCTATATACCATGTATGATAATTGCCATTGTATGGATATCTATGAACACGCACAAACCATAATTTTCAATATCCAAACACGATATAAATACCCAACCTATTCCAAAGGAACAACACGTACACCACAAACAAAGCACTTGTTAAAATTTTTTATTCATTTCTTAGCGGTTGCGTTGACGGTTTGGGCCAACATGGGTCGTCAAAGAATTGAGGTGCACAAATTGGAAAAGGCTAGCAACCGGCAGGTTACATTCTCCAAAAGGAGGTTTGGCGTTTTCAAGAAAGCCAGTGAGCTCTGCACCCTCAGTGGTGCAGAGATTGCTCTAATCGTAGATTCTCCAGCAAAGAAGACATATTCGTTTGGCTACCCTTCTATGGAAGCTGTTATTGATCGCTATGAGAACATGAACGCTCCCTTGGCGAACAACAGCAACACTGAGCAGCTCATGGAGGCTGCATGTAGAAGACAAACACACGATTTGATGGCGGAGTTGGATGCTATCAATGAGGATCTACACAAAGAGACACTGAAGAGAAAGGTGCTTAATAAAAAGGAAAAGGCTGGCCAGGCTCAGAATTGGTATGAGAGGTCCGTTGATTGCATAAACGATAAAGAACAATTAAACTTCTTCAAGAATGTGTTGAGGGAGCTAGGCGATATGGTGGCCCAACATTCTGAAATGCTGCGACAAAAGCAGGTTGGACTAATGCAGCAAAACGCTGGAATGGTGCAGCAAGCCGAGCTGATGCAGCAAAACACTACTATCGGGGCTATTAGGGACTTCATGCAACCGAGGGCACTTCATGCAACCGAGGGCAGCTGCTGCTCGGCCGTTTTATAGGGGGAATTCTTCGAGCAGCAACGTGATGAATCCCTATGGTCCTATGCCTTCTTCTTCTCCTCCTCCTCCTGCCGAACCCTGGAATCCAAATCTTGAAAGTCGCCAATTTTTCTAAGCATTTCAAGGGATTTGTCTCTGCAATTTTAAGCCTCGTGTTTGTGTTTTCCTTTAGTGTGTTTTTCTTTTGCGTTGTTTTTGATGTCTTTTTATTTTAATGTTGTGTCTGTTCCTTTGTTTTATTGTTGTGTGTTTGTTGAATTCTAAAAATAAAAAATAAAAAATAAAAAAAAATAAGTTTACTTTGGTTTAATTCATTGTATTTTTTTTTAGGGAAATTATGAAAAAGGTCATATTAGAGTGTGAAATGATAAAAAGGTCACCTAGTTTCCCACTTGATATGGTGGCTAGGGCATTGGTTATGCGCACCAACCTGCCTATATCTGCATAGGGTTATGCAATATTGCACGCATCTTTACTTATTCATTTCAGACCCACAGCTAGCCAACCATTTTCTGCGTACCAGTTGGTAACTGGATATGAGCCTGACACTTCACACTTACGCATATTTGGTTGAGCAGTATATGTGCCTATTGCGCCCCCACAGCGCACCAAAATGGGTCCTCAGAGACGATTAAGTATTTATGTTGGATACGAATCCCCAACAATTATCCGTTTTTTTGGAAACCTTGACAGGCGATCTATTTACCGCTAAATTTGCGGACTGTCACTTTGATGATACAGTCTTCCCGTCGTTAGGGGGAGATAGGAAAAAGGATTTTCCAAGGGAACGACAGGAATTGTCGTGGTTTGTCCCCACTCTGTCTCATTTTGATCCCCGCACTTCACAAAGTGAAAGTGAAGTGAAAAGAATAATCGATCTTCAGAACGTAGCAGATTCGATGCCTGATGCATTTACTGATATCGTAAAAGTGACGAGATCACATATACCAGCTGCAAATGTGCCTGCAAGGTTAGAAGTCCCCAACAAGGGGCACGGTGCTGCAGATAGAGGCACTGCAACCGCACTTAGTGGAGGTGTGGTTGAGGCCGTGGCTCCCCAAGGAAGAGGGGGAGGTCACTTGGTTCGATTGACACTCACCCAAGGAAGAAGAGGGTGAGTAAGGCACAAACCAATCATCAATGTATAGAATCCCTCTCATGAGATTGTCTCTGATTATAGTTATGTCCATGAATCAATACTGGAGGACGCTCCGATGTTTGAAATGATTCCAGAGAACAAAGAAATCTCAAAGGATTACGAGAGTGCGTATGAGTTTATAGAAAGATCTTCCATACACATTGATGATATATACTGTTGCTCAAGGAATCATAGAGCACGATGATATCGAACCACGCTTTGTTGAAAAATGTCAACAAAGAGCAGATTGGCCTAAATGGAAAGAATCAATCCAGGTAGAATTAGATTCTCTGACAAAGAGACAGGTATTTGGTAAGGTAGTGCTAACCCTACCAAGTGTAAAGCCTGTAGGACATAAATGAGTCTTTGTCAGAAAGCGTAATGAGAAGAATGAAGTCCTGAGGTACAAGGCTCGCCTTGTGGCTCAAGGTTTCTCACAACACCCTGGAATTGACTACGAGGAGACATACTCTCCCGTAATGGACGTTATAACGTTCCGCTACTTAGTTAGCTTAGTAATTTCCGAAGGACTGGAAATGCAGCTCATGGATGTGGTTACTGCATATCTCTATGGGGATCTAGATTCAGAGATATATATGAAAAGTGCCTGATGACCTTGCATTACCCAAGTCAAGTGACTCTAAACCACAGAGTGCGTTTGCAATTAAGTTGAAACGCTCACTTTACGGATTGAAACAATCCAGGCGGATGTGGTATACCCGTCTAAGTGACTACTTGATTGGGAAGGGATATAAGAACGATGAAGTATGCCCCTGTGTATTCATAAAGAAAACAAGTTCCGGATTTGCAATTGTAGCTGTATATGTCGATGATATGAACATAATAGGTACTCTTGATGAAATAAGAGAAACCGCGAGCTACTTGTATCCGAATTTGAGATGAAGGATCTTGGGAAAACTCGATTCTGTCTAGGTCTTGAACTAGAACACCGAGTTTGTGGAATACTAATCCATCAGTCTGCGTATGTCCAAAAGTCAGGCAATTTAACATGGACAAAGCGCATCCTGCTAGCACTCCCATGATCGGTCGAAGTTTGGATGCAAGGAAAGATCCATTTAGTCCAAAGGAAGATGACGAAGAGGTGTTGGGAGCTGAAATTCCTTATCTAAGTGCAATAGGCGCATTATTGTACTTAGCCCAATGTACTCGACCAGACATTGCATTCTCAGTAAACTTGTTAGCTAGATTTAGCTCAGCGCCAACGCAGCGTCACTGGAATGGTATCAAGAACATTTTCCGATACCTAAAAGAAACCATTGACTTGGGACTGTTCTTTCCCTACAGAGAGACAAGAGGGACCACATATGGAACTGCAATCCCTAAAGGAAATGTTGATGGTGAAAGCGCCACTCACTACACCGAAATGCCAAATGACGTTTTGGTTGGTTTTGCTGATACTGGGTACCTCTCTGACCCACATAAAGATCGTCCCCAAACTGGTTATATATCTACCATTGGGAACACGGCGATATCTTGGAGATCAACCAAGCAAACTCTTGTGGCTACCTCCTCGAACCACTTAGAGATCATTGCTTTACATGAGGCGGTTCGTGAGTGTGTATGGTTAAGAGCTATCATCACACATATTCGAAGGACTAGTGGTTTGAGTTCTACCACTGAAGAGCCTACTTGCATTTATGAAGATAATGCAGCTTGCATCGAACAGATGAAGCTAGGATATATCAAGGGTGATAATACAATACACATATCGCCAAAGTTTTTCTACAATCAGCAACAACAGGCCCTCCTCAAGATTCAAAAGAATCAAGTAAGGTCTGAGGAGAATATGGCAGGTTTGTTCACCAAATCATTGCCTAAGGCCATATTTGAGAAACATGTGAAAAGCATAGGAATGCGAAAACTTTCTAAGCTCCCCTGATTAATGTAAGTATCAGGGGGAGGTGTAGACATCAGGGGGAGTCTAACACACACATGTCATACTCAAATGTAGAAGGTGCGTTGTGCTCTTTTCCTTCGACCAAGGTGTATTTTTTTGTCCCACAGGGTTTTTATTGTTACTTGGCAAGGTTTTTAGTGAGGCAACAACTCATGCACTATTTTAGTCTTTGACTTGGCACAAGGGGGAGTGTTAAAGGAAAAGCACATTATGTGCCTTCGTCAAAGCGACTGACGGAGAGGGAATCAAGGAATCAGTGATTACCATCAATCAGCACAATTACGGATCAATTAGTGTTTAATGTCATCATTGTAATTGTTCTTTCCATTGTAATTCTCTTCCTATATAAAGGGGCTATGAAATGAAATGAGTAGACCATTCCAATTATCATTTTACTTTTACATGTTAAAGGAAAAACATATTGTGTGCCTTCGTCAAAGCGATTGACGGAGAGGGAATCAAGGAATCAGTGATTACCATCAATCAGCACAATTATAGATCAATCAGCATTTAGTATCATTAATGTAATCGATATTTCCGTTGTAATTCTATCCCTATATAAAGGAACTATGAAATGAAATGAGTAGACCAATTCCAATTGTCATTTTACTTTAACACGTTATCAGCACGCTCAGAGTCGATAGCCAAAGAAAAAAAACCTAGTTTTCTACTTTATTTCTTCTCCCTGTCGAAAACAAAAACCAAACCCTAGAAGAAAAAATTTCCGGCCTCTTCCTTCTGCCGCCTGCAGACCACTTGCACACCAAAGAGCAATTTGCTCTCCGCACCCAACCCGCCACCTCGGCTTTGCATCAGAACCCAAACCCAGAATTGGGGATCGGTCTCGTCTCCGTCACATCACACGCCTCAGCCTCAGCCTTACCCCGGCCTTCCCCACTAGCACAGCAGCGCCTCCGATTTGCAGCTGCACCACCGGCGAATTGCAGCAGCAGCCCAGCGACACAGCTCCACAGACCCTCGCCCAACGCCTGCAACAGACAGGCCTCACCGACACAGCTCCGCAGACCGGCCTCATCCAGTCGAACCCGACCTCGGCGCAGCAAATCCGGCCAAGTCCCGGTGCCCCAGACCTCTTGGTCGGCGCTCCCTCCGTCAGTTGGCCTCCATCACCACAGCCGGCCTCCGTCAGCCAGAGATCGATAGCACCATCTGCAAACCAGAAACAGAAGAAAAAAAAAAGCTGACCCGGCCCAAAGAAAAGAGCCGGCCCAATTGTCAAAAAAAAAAAAAAAAGCAGGCCCAGAAAAGAAAAAAAAAGGAGAAGGCCCAAAGTAAAGATCAGGCCCAGAAAAAAAAGTGCTAATTCTCAGCCCAAATCAGCAGGCCCAACAGAACCAGAAAAAAAACACATCGCTACGCACGCCTGCATCAACACGCGCGTGCGCTAGGACTGTTTTATTTTCTCGAAATTAAGTATGTTTTCTTTATTTTTATTTTATAATTTTAATCAAGCATGTGAATTTTATTTTTTTTAAGCATGCTTTATACCTTATTGTTTATACCTTTATTACGTTTTGTTATTGAGCATGTTTAGTTAGATAATTTTGATCATTTAAAGTATGTCTTGTTATTTATGCTTTATATGATTATATATTTTATTGTTTATATTTTGTTATATATTATTTATGAAATTTTGAGCATGTTTTGTGATTTTTATTTACGTTTATATAATTATTCCTAAGCATGCCTTTATATTATTATTTATATTTTATTTTTACGCATGATATATGTAGCATATATTTTGTTGTATATTTGTGCAATTTGAGCATGTCATGTAGTTTATTTTATATATGCTATTTTTATTTATTATTAAATGTGCTATGCTTATTTTTAGAATGCAACAAATACAATCCACTTTGCCATGATAATGAAAATTCATGTGCATTATACATACACACTTACTGTGATAAAGTATTTTCACATAGCATCGAAAAAAATGTGACCATTACGAATCTTAGTCTTGAAATCTAATTCATATGTTTGGACAAAAATTCACGTGGATGTCTTTATGACTGCGTAGTTTATATCTTCCCTCTTGTTTATGTAGATGGCTGATCCAACTCGACCTGACTTTGACATTTTGGACTCAGACGGACTTGAGTACCATTGTTGGGTTTCCGATGTAGAAACTGCCTTTGTGGCAAAAGACTACACTGCCACCATTACCGACCCCAAAGATGATGAACTATCTAATAAGGTGAAAGCAGATGCCTTAATGTTTCTGAGGCGCCATATTGATCCTAGCCTACGCTGGGAGTACCTTCAGTTGAAGACACCCAAAGAATTGTGGGATGCCCTTAAGGGACGTTTTGGGAACATACACGATACTTTGCTCCCAGGACTGGCTGTTCAGTGGAATGGAATCCGCTTGCTTGACTATAAAAGGGTCAATGACTTCAACAAGGACATGTTGCGTTTAAAGGCACGTCTCAATTTCTGTGGAAGGGAAATCACAGAAGATGATATGATCTACAAGACTCTTTCCACCTTTCCTACTTCAGCGTTTATACTAGAGGACCAGTATAGACTAGAGTATGACAACAAAAGAATCACAACCTTTAATAAGTTGATCAGCCTACTGCAAATGGCTGAGAGGCATAATGAGCTTTTCTTAGACAACAATACCAGGCCCACTGGGACAAAGAAAATTCCCGAGGCTAATTATGGAAAAATGAAAGGTGGAAATAACTCCAATGCAAAGGGGTTTGGACATGCTTATCCCTACCCACGTGGCAACAATGCACCACGTGGAAAGGGACGTGGAGGTGGTGGAAACAAGGTGCAAAGGGCACCTAATAACCCTTCAATCAAACAGGACAGAGTTGGCAATGAACCATGCTATAGGTGTGGAGTCATTGGACATTGGTACAAGAACTGCCAAGCAAGCAACATAGTTGCAGCCACTTACAAGAGATATAGGGAGTCTAAAGAACAGGAGGCTCACTATATGGAAGAAGGAGGCCATGACCCAGATGTCAACCTCACAATTGCAGACTTTAATGGCAACAAGGAACTTGCTCAGTCAACCGATGCCCCAGATTTTGACTGATCTGCGTTATTTATTTTATTTTCCAAAGATAGATGTGAAGGCATAATGCCTCATTTTTAATTAGACTATTACCTGGTCTTAAAGTTTATTTTCAATAATGGTTTGATGAATTAGATTTCTGAACATGACCTTGATTTGATTATCGTTGGCTTATAAATAAATTTAGAATTTTATTCTCAAGCACTGAATTTATTCAAATTTATTTACTACACATATTTACATGGTTCGAAATTGCAATATAAAGATGTAAAGCAATACATCTAGAGAAAAATTATTTGAATGAAAAGACTATCATTCTACCTAAAATAGAAATACTCTAAAGAATATGAGATATGCTCTGTATGCACCAAGAGCTAATCGAACCTTGTTAAAGTTTCAAAGATATTCGTGCCAACGGTTATTATGTAAAAACATACTGTGAGAATGGAACTGAATGCTTTTATATTACCTCTAATGAATGTGGAAGGAAACGCATTTTAGAGAAACTCATGAGTCAATCTAGTGGACTGTACCTCACTACGATTCGGATCATTGAATCATATGATGTCACCAACAATGAAATGTGGGACACTGACTCATACAGGCTTTGGCATGACCGCCTAGGGCACCCCGGTCGTGACATGATGATCCGTATTTTAAAGAACTCACACGGACATCCCTTCTTTCGAGTGAAAAATAAAATGGGAGGAAAATCCGTCACACTGCAAGGTGTCGGTCTTAGTATTGCTCAAATGCAGTCATTGCCTTCTGAAGTACCAGAAGCACTACCTCCCTCCCATTATGCCTCATTGACTATCTCAAAGGCACATCACTCGTTTTGCAAAGCCTGCTCTTTAGCAAAAACAGGATCGAGACCTCCCTATGCTAAAGATATAACATAAAACAATCCATTCTTACAAAGGATACAAGGACATATCTGTGGACCGATCCATCCAGAATGCGGACCATTCAAGTACTTTATGGTTCTGGTGGATGCTTCGACACACTGGTCACATGTCGCTTTATTGTCCACAAGAAATGCTGCAAAACTCCTAGCACAGATTATACGTTTAAGGGCTCACCACCCTGATCACCCTATCAAGTCTATAAGGATTGATAACGCTGGAGAGTTTACATCAAAAGCATTTGATGCATATTGCATGTCTATTGGGATCGATGTAGAGCATCCTGTACCCCATGTGCATACACAAAACGGTCTCGTAGAAGCCACCATCAAAAAGCTACAGATGGTGGCTAGGGCATTGGTTATGCGCACCAACCTGCCTATATCTGCCTGGGGTTATGCAATATTGCAAGCAGCTTTACTTATTCGTTTCAGACCCACTGCTAACCAACCATTTTCTGCGTACCAGTTGGTAACTGGATATGAGCCTGACATTTCACACTTATGCATATTTGGTTACGCAGTATATGTGCCTATTGCGCCCCCACAGCGCACCAAAATGGGTCCTCAGAGACGATTAAGTATTTATGTTGGATACGAATCCCCAACAATTATCTGCTATTTGGAACCCTTGACAGGCAATCTCTTTACCGCTAGATTTGCGGATTGTCACTTTGATGAGACAGTCTTCCCGTCGTTAGGGGGAGATAGGAAAAGGATTTTCCAAGGGAACGACAGGAATTGTCGTGGTTTATCCCCACTCTGTCTCATTTTGATCCCCGCACTTCACAATGTGAAAGTGAAGTGAAAAGAATAATCGATCTTCAGAACGTAGCAGATTCGATGCCTGATGCGTTTACTGATATCGCAAAAGTGACGAGATCACATATACCAGCTGCAAATGTGCCTGCAAGGTTAGAAGTCCCCAACAAAGGGGCACGGTGCCGCAGATAGAGGCACTGCAACCACACTTAGTGGAGGTGTGGTTGAGGCCGTGGCTCCCTAAGGAAGAGGGGGAGGCCACTTGGTTCGATTGACACTCACCCAAGGAAGAAGAGGGCGAGTAAGGCACAAACCAATCATCAATGTATACAATCCCTTTCATGAGATTGTCTCTGATTATAGTTATGTCCATGAATCAATACTGGAGGACGCTCCGATGTTTAAAATGATTCCAGAGAACAAATAAATCTCAAAGGATTATGAGAGTGCGTATGAGTTGATAGAAAGATCTTCCATACACATTGATGATATATACTGTCGCTCAAGGAATCATAGAGCACGATGATATCGAACCACGCTCTGTTGCAAAATGTCAACAAAGAGCAGATTGGCCTAAATGGAAAGAAACAATCCAGGCAGAATTAGATTCTCTGACAAAGAGACAGGTATTTGGTCATGTAGTGCTAACCCCACCAAGTGTAAAGCCTGTAGGACATAAATGGGTCTTTGTCAGAAAGCGTAATGAGAAGAATGAAGTCCTGAGGTACAAGGCTCGCCTTGTGGCGCAAGGTTTCTCACAACGCCCTGGAATTGACTACGAGGAGACATATTCTCCCGTAATGGACGTTATAACGTTCCGCTACTTAGTTAGCTTAGTAATTTTCGAAGGACTGGAAATGCAGCTCATGGATGTGGTTACTACATATCTCTATGGGGATCTAGATTTAGAGATATATATGAAAGTGCCTGATGGCCTTACATTACCCAAGTCAAGTGACTCTAAACCACGGAGTGCGTTTGCAATTAAGTTGAAACGCTCACTTTACGGAATGAAACAATCCGGGCGGATGTGGTATACCCGTCTAAGTGACTACTTGATTGGGAAGAGATATAAGAATGATGAAGTATGCCCTAGCGTATTCATAAAGAAAACAAGTTCCGGATTTGCAATTGTAGCTGTATATGTCGATGATATGAACATAATAGGTACTCTTGATGAAATAAGAGAAACGGCGAGCTACTTGAAATCCGAATTTGAGATGAAGGATCTTGGGAAAACTCGATTCTATCTAGGCCTTGAACTAGAACACCGAGTTTGTGGAATACTAATCCACCAGTCTGCGTATGTCCAAAAGTCAGGCGATATAACATGGACAAAGCGCATCCTGCTAGCACTCTCGGTCGAAGTTTGGATGCAAGGAAAGATCCATTTCGTCTAAAGGAAGATGACGAAGAAGTGTTGGGAGCTGGAATTCCCTATCTAAGTGCAATAGGCGCATTATTGTACTTAGCCCAATGTACTCGACCAGACATTGCATTCTCATTGAACTTGTTAGCTAGATTTAGCTCAGCGCCAACACAGCGTCACTGGAATGGTATCAAGAACATTTTCGATACCTAAAAGGAACCATTGACTTAGGACTGTTCTTTCCCTACAAAGAGACAAGAGGGACCGCAGATGGAACTGCAATCCCTAAAGGAAATGTTGATGGCGAAAGCGCCACTCACTACACCGAAACGCCAAATAACATTTTGCTGATGCTGGGTACCTCTCTGACCCACATAAAGGTCGTTCCCAAACTGGTTATGTATTTACCATTGGGAACACGGTGATATCTTGGAGATCAACCATGCAAACCCTTGTGGCTACCTCCTCGAACCACTCAGAGATCATCACTCTACATGAGGCGGTTCGTGAGTGTATATGGTTAAGAGCTATCATTACACATATTTGAGGGACTAGTGGTTTGGGTTTTACCACTGAAGAGCCTACTTGCATTTATAAAGATAATGCAGCTTGCATCGAACAGATGAAGCTAGGATATATCAAGGGTGATAATAAAAAACACATATCGCCAAAGTTTTCCTACAATCAGCAACAACAGGCCCTCCTCAAGATTCAAGTGAATCAAGTAATGTCTGAGGAGAATGTGGCAGATTTGTTCACTTAATCACTGCCTAAGGCCATATTTGAGAAACATGTGAAAAGCATAGGAATGCGAAGACTTTCCAAGCTCCCCTGATTAATGTAAGTATCAGGGGGAGGTGTGGACGTCAGGGGGAGTCTAACACACACATGTCATACTCAAATGTAAAAGGTGCGTTGTGCTCTTTTCCTTCGACCAAAGTTTATTTTTTGTCCCACAGGGTTTTTATTGTTACTTGGCAAGGTTTTTAGTGAGGCAACAACTCATGCACCATTTCGTCTTTGACTTGGCACAAGGGGGAGTGTTAAAGGAAAAACATATTGTGTGCCTTCGTCAAAGCGATTGACGGAGAGGGAATCAAGGAATCAGTGATTACCATCAATCAACACAATTATAGATCAATCAGCATTTAGTATCATTAATGTAATCGATATTTCCGTTGTAATTCTATCCCTATATAAAGGAACTATGAAATGAAATGAGTAGACCAATTCCAATTGTCATTTTACTTTAACATTAGTAATATTAATTTAGTCCTTATGAATAATGAGGTTATGTTAAAAAAATGTCAGTTTTTAATTTTTTTGATTCCAATTCTGCCCTTAAAGCCTAATACACGTTTATAACTTTAATACAGTAAACCGCAACCTCTCCACCTCCGATGTCCTCCAAAACCTACGCCTCGATCCCGTCCTTCAAGTCTCCCTCCAAATCGAACAGTTGCTGATCACCGCCGCGCTCTCCAAGTTCTTCTCCGATGTTCTCCCTTAGAACCTCGCCGTCGACCTCGCGGACTTCGAGGCCCTGAAACGGTGCAGTTTCGGTTCCGGAAGCAGTGCGGTTCGGGTTTCGGAGGTAATTCACTGTATCAGAGTAGAGAACTGGCTTATCGGATTAGAAATTCGGCGATTGTTCATAGCTTCGTGAATTCTGGAATTTAGTTTTGGATGAAACGACTGTTTATGCTTCTTTTTCTTCTTCTGTTTCTTAAAGGATTTGATAATTCAGTATGAGCAATAGGTTTTGTTAGCTTCTAGCGCATCATGTACCAGCAAGTATCAAACTCGTAATTTTGATCCTGAACTGTCATGAATTTCTCAAATATACATTCTAGGCGTATCTATCCACGGTTTCGATCTGTGCTTGATTTTGATGGTGAATTTGATATTAATTAGTTCATGAATTATTTAACTGAAATCATATGCTAAGTAGTTGTGTTAATTACCTCTCGAAGTACTGTAAAAGTACTTGTTGTCCAGTTGTGGAACTGTGTTGTGGTTGCTTACTTTATGTTTGTTGGATTGGACAGGAATTCTTGTACGTAATACCCTTGTGACTTACAATCGAGTGGACAATAAGATTGGTTTCTGGAAAACCAATTGTTCTGAGCTATGGAAAAGCTTAATCATGAGAATGCTTCGGCCCCATCTTCTAATGACTGGAATATGAGTGGAGGGATTGCTCCTGACATCGCCCCAGCTGGATTGCCTCAAACTGATATTCCAGGTAGAGTGAGCAGTTAGTTACTCCTAGGTTCCAAAGGCCAGAATATGAAGAGCTGTATTATATGATAAATGGAGAAAATAGTTGCATCTGTTAATGTGAAAAAGATTGTTGTAATGTTATGTCTGTTCAAGCTTAGTCTTGTGTGTTCTAAATTCATGGAAGCAGTAAGGTAGTATGCATATATGATCCAACACACTGGGTTCAAGAATCATGGTGGTTACTACTGCCACTAAATTCTTAAAATTCTGGTTTTGCCATCAATTTGTTTATTTCTCAGAAGTACCACTTTAGCTGATCTGTTATTATCTTTGCCCTTAATTTGCAGTCCAATATGACCCAGTTAGCTTTGGTTCAAACCATTATTTTGTTACCCTTGATTCTCAAAAGTACCTTCTCTGATTTCGTTGCTATTGCTTTGTTCTCAACATCTAGATTGCTGTATAGAGGGCCGGGGGAGCAATGACTGCAGATGAAGTGGAATGCCAGGTTTGTTTGCTACTTTTACCACTTTAATATAACTTTGGAGTAGTGACTAAAGAATCTGATAATTCTTGATCTCTTAGATTACAATGGTGATTTTATCATTTATAATGTGTGATTAAATTACAATGGTGATTTTATCATTTAAAAGAAGGCTTATTTTGTTATCAAATTAGATAGGTTGTTTTGATAAATTTTTCACTAATATCATTCTTGGAGTAGCCTTGTGATAGGGAAATGGTGGATTTAGGAATAAATATTAGCTGTCATATAGTAACTTATCGTTTGGAGCTTTTGTTAAATGATGGTATTATTGTCTTTCAAAAAACTGCTGGTGTTGACATGTTTTCTTAAGTAATTGACGACATACGTCTCATATCTATTACATTTACCAGCCTTAAAAGCAAGAATGCAGACAGACTTAAGAGATTTCTTTAAGCTGTACTGCACTAGAAATGCAATACAATTATTCTTTTGAACTCATATAGAAACCTCTTCTTTACATATATAATTTGTTTCATTGACCGTCACACACATGCAAATAATTGGTTGTTCCAAATCAAGGTCTGTGGCTCTTTTACCACATTTATGTGATAGAAATGTAAATTTGTACGCACCAGCCTTGTGCTTGATCAAGTCAAGTAATATTGTCCTAATCTGATGCACCTTCTTTGCTATTGTGGCTAAAGTCTGCTGTGTCACTGTAGTTTTAGGAAGGGCATTATACCCCAGCTTTGTAGCTCTTGGTGGTTCTTCGTAGTTTTGCTGCTGTTACTCCAACTTAGCTGCTTATGTGCAATATTTATATCATTTGCAGTCCTTTTGCCTCTTGTTGTATTCCCTTTGTTCAATAACAGATGTAGCTCTGCTACTTATAGAGTCAGGACCCTCATAATACTCCTATATGTTCACATTCATGTCATCATACAAGTTTGTTTTAAGGTCGTTCACTGTTTGATTTGACAGGTCAAGTCTCTGATTGATGATGCATCGTCAGGCATTTCTATTGGTGCCCAAGGGAACTCTCTTGGTGCAAATGCCGCTGGGATCAACTCACTGCCTTCCATGTTTCAGGCTGGTAGTACACCCCCACTTTCACCGCGAAGTTCCTCCAGCTCTCCACGCTTTTCAATGCCGAAAATCAGCCCTTCTTCACTAGGCTCTCGTTTTATTTACCTTTGTTATCCATCAGCATTGTGAAACATTTTTTACATGGTTCTTGTAAGACTGAGAATTTCACCTTTTTTTATTCTTCTAGCTTCTTCGAATTTCTTCATAAATCTTATTTATCATCACTCAAGTCGATCTGATTAATCTATGCTTCTGTATATTTCATGCTGTTGAATTTACTCTATTGAGCCCATGTCCAATGTTGATCACAAGTCAATAAAAAAGTCACTGGTTTGAATGGTAGAATTGGGATAAAAAATGTCAAGTCACTGGCCAGGTCACTGTTAATCACATGTTACTAAGTAACTGACCATGTCATATTACATGTCACTGACAATGTCACTAACCAAGTAACTGTCAGTAGCCAAGTCACAAGTTAATAGCCAAGTCACTGTTAATCACATGTCACTAACTAAGTAACTGACCATGTCAATAACCAAGTAACTGTCAGTAGCCAAGTCACAAGTTAATAGCCAAGTCACTGTTAATCACATGTCACTAACTAAGTAACTGACCATGTCACTGACCATGTAACTGTCAGTAGTCAAGTCACAAGTTAATAGCCAAGTCACTGTTAATCACATGTCACTAACTAATTAAGTAACTGACCATGTAATTGTCAGTAGTCAAGTCACAAGTTAATAGCCAAGTCACTGTTAATCACATGTCACTAACTAAGTAACTGACAAAGTAACACCTATATGATTCTTTATGTAAAATCAGTAATTTTACAAACTAGAACAGATTACTGATAAAATCATTTTCTTAGATCAAATTCAGTAGGTTAAGCATGGAATGAGCTAAGATGAAAATCATAAAAATCATAAAATCAGAAACATACATTTTAGGTATACATGCATATATATTTCTATCTTAAATTGTTGTTAATCATATATGGGCAACAAGAACGATCAATACTGTGAATGATCTTCATATGTGCAATTGGCTCCTCTAATTCAAGTATCTGAACCGTCAATACTCCATTAATACCTACTAGAGCTCAAATACATACTTGAATTGAATCAGTTAATCAAATACTAAATTCCAGAAAGTGATGAAATTTACTTTGAGATAGTCAAAGACGACGTTGAAGCCAACTTGAGAGAAAGAGAGCTCAACTGTTTCCAATTGTGGGGAGGAGGAAGCCTCTGATACTCACTTCCACCAAAACTCTCATCAAATCCGTATTGACTTCACCGCCCGGGAGGACTCAATTCCGACGACAATCACCCACTCTTCGCCGCCGCGGCCGATGGCACGTCCAGTCCACTAGTTTACAGTTGCTGCCGCCGAGAATTATCCGATTCTCCATCGGTCGGAACCCGAAATTGGCTTCTCTCGACGACTCTGCTCTATTTGGGCTCCACGCTTCTCTCCTCAAACGCCTCTGCATCACCTCCGGCTCGCCATTGGTGTTGTTCCAGCGGGATTGAAGCTTAGGTCCGACGACAAGGCCGTACCGCAGATGTCGAGACGATCCAGACGAACTTCGATTTAGGGTTTGAGAGGTCGAAGCCCTGAGCTAAGATTTTAAGAGGTAAAAGCGACAATGTAAGGGGGAAGAGCGCAGTGGCAGTTTTTGTAATTAAGTTCAACTCTAGTGGTAGGCCATAAAGAGGTGACCTTAATTATCATGGGGACATTTGTGTTACCTAGATTATAATAAGACACTTCAAAATGACCTCTTTTATCATTGGCCCTTTTTTTTTTTTCCTTCTTCCGAGTAACTTTGGGCAGTTGAAAAATTATTTTATAACCACCAGGTTATGGTGGGGTGGTAGAGCTTCCAGGTGTGGATCCCCCACATCCAGGTTTGAGCCCCCTCTCCTACACTTAGTGGCCAGTTTGTGGTGGAATTTTCCCCATAGACGGTCCAGTGGATTAGTCTGATTCTGTTGGAATACCCAGCATGGGTGCGTGTGTCGCTAACTTATTAATGCTGACCTCTCCCAATAAAAAAAAAAATTCATTTTATGATTTCTAGGAGTGAAAAGTAACATGTAGACCCTAAATCTCATTACTTAGCTGTCAACTGTCCGATCTCAATCGGACGGTCAGTGACCAAAAAATCTATGGTCAGTTGCTGACCATGTGATCAAGATCGTATACATAAAATATCCCCACTAGTATTAATAAATATCAGTCCAAGTTCCGATTCAGAATAAAATAATCGGTCACGCGTTCAGGCGCCAACAGACTCATCACTCAGCTGCAAACCCATTAGCTAAACAAGAGCAAAACGAAAAACGCAACTGTAACCAGGAATTCATCCACGTCAGCACCAAATGGATTGCGCTCTAGAATAAATAACAGATTAAATTCCAAAGGTGGTTGGTTGGTTTTCCCTCTCGTCACTCTCTCCCTCACACTCTCTCCCATATGTGATAGGACGCAGAGAAGAGAGGCCCTCTTCTTCTTCCGATGAGCTTCTCCGCAAAGCCACAGCCACTCGCCCTAATCTCATGCACGCCTCACTCCCGCTCCCTCCGCCGCGACTTCCTCGGGTGCGCCCACAGCCTCCGCCCCCTCGCCGGCGGCCTCAGGTCGCTCAGGAAGAACCGGAGCCCCGCCGGCGCCGGCGGACGTCAGAATCCGCCGCCGCGGTTGTTGATTAAAGCGTCGCTCGGTTCTCACTCGATTCTGGTGCTGGTCGCGGTGGTGACGTTCTCGGCGGTGTCTATTGTCTACTTCAATCGGTCGGTGAAGCCGAAGAAGAGAGAGGTTAGTGGTGAAGTTGAAGTTCCGGTGGAAGATCAGAGTATTGATTTTGATGCTTTGAAAGATGAGATTAGAGAGGCGAGGGAGGAGGAAGAGGCTTCTTCTTCTTCTTCTTCTTCTCCGGTTCTGCAGTTTCACAATTCGTCTGTGATTTCTGCTCAGGAGTCGTCGCCGTCTCTTTCACCTTTGGTGTTTGAATCCACGGCTGTGCTTCAGCCGCTTCATTTTCCGACGGAAGTCACTGAGTTTGATAAACTCGAGCCTCTTTTCGAGTTGCCGAATCTGATGGGCGACTCTGATTTTGGCTCTGTGACTGTGAGTGATGAGGAAGTCGTCACTGAGTCAACTTCTGTGTCTGGAAGTGATGAGGAGAGCAGTGAGGTTGGTGAAGCTAATGGCTTTGGATTACGTAATGGAGAATCGGATAGAGAAGAGATTCACATGTTCTATGAGGCTAACAAGTCTGAGATGAAGTTGGATGATGATAAGTTCTCTTCGTTTCTGAGAAATAGCACCCTCACAAGATCAGATTCGTTTCGACAAGTTTCGCATCACAGTACTACAGGTAATGCTTCAAGGAAATATATCAAATTTTGACCTCCTTGCTACTATTATATTCGCAATTTGTGACATGAAGATACTTACTTTGCTGTTGCTGCACATAGAAATTTGTTTGCGACTGTACTGAGTTTACATAAGTGGTTTTTGTGCAGAGAATGCAGAAGGCAAGATACCTAATCACAAAGAAGGCCATGTCCGCAGCAGAGAAGACTTGGGAAACGGCAATGGATATAATGGACATGTAGCAGATAAAGAACTAAGACATTTGCCTAAAAAGAACCATAAGACTGTGCCCCAACCGAATGGAATACATACAAGCGACGCACATTATGTTTCCGAGCAATTAAGTGCTTACCATCGATTGCTGAAGGATGGGAGGTACATGTTATTTTTCTCATCTCTGTTATAAAGTACCTTTAGTTGTTTGTAGAAATCTATTGGTATTTCGTACCAGTCTTTTCACTATAAAAAATTTTCTAACATAAAAGGTTATCAATGATATGGGGTTCTTAGGTTATCCGACTCTTTAAGTTTGCTTGAAGATTTGGAGAAAAAGGATTTGTTGGATATGAATAAGGTAAGGATGTAACATTCTGTTGATGATGGGTTCTCAGTATGCTGGGTTTGTATCTTATCAAGCTCTATGATATCAGGTTTATCATGGAAGGTTTTTTGAAACCTGCAAAAAGAAAAAGGCTGTTGATCAAGCTTTTCGTTTCATCAAACTGATTCCAAATCCAACAATGAGTACATATAATATGCTTATGTCTGTCTGTGCGAGTGCTCAAGATTCAGAGGGTAATTAACTTGCACACCTTTCTGCATCTGTTCATCATCTATTGTAACGTTAGTTCCTGATATCTGTATTATGGTTTTAGGCGCTTTCAATGTTCTGGGACTTGTCCGGGAGGCTGGGCTGAGAGTTGATTGCAAACTTTACACTACTCTGATATCAACATGTGCGAAAAGTGGAAAAGTCTACACTATGTTTGATGTATGATATCTTCCTTTTTGGCTTCTGTTAGTTTAGAATGACATATACATAGAGTTTTAACTGAAGATTTCTGAATTTTAGTTTGACTTATTTAGTCACACTACTTCCAGGCTGAGAAATTATGCCCATTTAGCTTCCATTATATGTCAAAAGAATTCCTGGTTTCTTTAATGTGTTTGCTACTTGGAGATGATAGTCCATAATGCTGATAGAACTTTTACTTTCTACATCTCAATTGCAATTATAGTATCTGCCTTTTTCTTTTATTCATTTATTTTTTTTTTCTTTTTCATTTTCTGAGGCTATACATTTCATTTTGTTCAATCTTTGTTTTGATGTTTGTAATTACATTTTTCCTTTACAGCTTTGGTAACTAATGAGTCCTCAGTCGGTAAACTGTTTCTATTGAATATGCCTGGAGTATAATCTCTGTATCTTATTCTGAGTCTCCCATTTTATTATAGCTATGTTTTTTTTTTCCCTTCTCCCAGGTCTTCCATGAGATGGTTAGTGCTGGAGTAGAACCAAATGTTCACACATATGGGGCACTGATTGATGGTTGTGGCAGAGCTGGGGAAGTGGCAAAGGCATTTGGTGCTTATGGGATAATGAGGTCTAAGGTACTATTACACTGACAAACTTTAAAATCTCTTTTATTAGTTACTGATACCACATAATCTGAGCAAGTGGTTTCTTGTATCTTCCTGCATTGCAAGTATTTTCATGCTGATAAAATGTTACATGCAGTAGAAAGTGAAGCCAGATCGAGTTGTATTCAATGCGCTTATTACTGCATGCGGTCAATCAGGAGCAGTTGACCGTGCTTTTGATGTCTTAGAAGAAATGAAGGCAGAGACACAGCCTATAGAACCTGATCACACAACTGTTGGTGCACTAATAAAAGCATGCGCAAATGCTGGTCAGGTTAGGGTTGTCAATTTCTTATAGAATGCAGCACCTTGCACCTCAGTTTCTTAAACATGTACTGCAGGTTGTGACTTTGTACATTTCTTTTGTATTCATAATCAACTGCTATTCATGCATTTCTTGTAGGTTGAAAGGGCACGTGAAGTGTATAAGATGATTCATAAATACAAGATTAAGGGTAGTTCTGAGGTTTACACCATAGCTGTTAATTGTTGCAGCCTGACTGGTGATTGGGACTTTGCTTGCACTGTATATGATGACATGACCAGGAATGGTGTGGTCCCTGATGAGGTAAATTTTCAGCAATACTTGTTGTCATGCAAAGTAATGCTTTGTGCTCTGGCTTTACCAACACTAGCTGGCCGTGACTCCTGACAAGATAGTCTTCAATAATGTTAGCTGGTTTAGATAAGTTGGGGAGTTAGAAGGATTTATAGAAGAAGTGGAAAATACAGTGGGTCATTTACTTATTTATTAATCTGTTTTTCCTCGTATGTTTAGGATGAAGGAAACAATCTTGTATTCATGTCAGCGGTGCATTCAGTGATCAATCATCATTAAGATCACTCTTCTGATACAATCTTAAGATTACTTACATATGCTTTTTGCCTTAAATGCAGATGTTCCTCAGTGCATTAATAGATGTTGCTGGGCATGCTGGAAAGCTAGATGCTGCCTTTGAAATCATACAGGAAGCCAGAAATCGAGGAATACAAGTTGGAACTGTATCATATAGCTCATTGATGGGTGCATGTAGCAATGTATGTCTCAGATAGACACTTCTGTCGTAAACATTCTTTTGTTTTTGGAAAGAAGAAAGAAAAAGAAATAACTGTCATTAGCTATAGTCCTACATGCAAACTGAGAATGAATAGCCAATCAGAAATATCTTATAACATCCTATATTAACACAAACTTGAGCAGGTTTTGTTATAGGTTTTTCATTTTTTGTAACAAAAGTAATGTTCCTATATAAATGTGTGTGTGTGTGTGTGTGTGTGTGGCTTGGAATACTAAATTTTCTTACAAATTCTGGTTCAACCATACAAGCAAATTAATTGTGTAGTCCTGTGATGGAGAAGTAATTCAGAAGCTATTTTTGCTCTCCAATTGAGAGAGTAACTCTGATTAACTTCTCAACTTATTTCCTTTTGATGCGACCTCTCTTATGCTGCTAGAAATTCATAATAATTAATAAGTTGCATATTTCATGCTTCAGGCCAAAAATTGGCAGAAAGCACTGGAGCTCTATGAGGATCTTAAGTCAGCTAAAATTGAGCAGACTGTTTCAACTGTCAATGCTTTGATTACTGCCCTATGTAAGTGTCCAAATGTTACCTCCATCTCTGTCCCAAAAAGAATGTAACAAATGGTGTGATGACAATGCAATTCTGCTTTTGAAATCTGAAGTGGTCACCTTTTCCATGCCATATATATAAAATATATGGGTCTGTATGTTAGCAAAACTTAACTGAGATATCACATAATTACCATGTCAGGTGATGGGGATCAACTACAGAAGGCTATGGAAGTTCTGTCGGAAATGAAGAGTATAGGACTGCGTCCAAACAGTATAACATACTCCATACTTGTAGTGGCAAGTGAAAAGTAAGTCGTTTAGACTAGAGTTGATCTTGCACTTATATTTGGTTTATATCTCTCTGTTAATTGTAAAAGTGAAAACTCAACCTCTTTCCGGTGCACCCTGATTGTAGGAAGGATGATCTAGACGCTGGCCTGATGCTCCTTTCTCAAGCTGAAAAGGATAAAGTTGTTCCAAACCTTGTCATGTGTAGATGCATTATAGGTGAGTTTACATTGGTAGCTAATTTTTCATGTCCTTCTCACTTTGGCATCTGAGTGGTTGGATTAATTTTTTCCCCACACTAATATGTGAACTGGTTCTCTATTGTAAAGAAGGACCAACATTAAACAGGATGCCTTTAACACCGGCAGTAATGCTTGACAATTATCTAGGAAATCTCCCTTTTTTTTTTCTTTTCTCCACACACGAATGAGCTGTCCTCTGATCAAATAACCAGCAGTTCAACCTCCTATTTTTATTATCTCTGTTTATATGTAATGATTATGTATCAAGTCTGGCTATCTCTCGATATGAATTGTACTTTTTTGTTTTCTTTCCATGCACAGTCACACAGATGCCAAAACGCTTAAAGTTATGTTGCTTATGAGATAATATATGGGATCAAGTCTTTCCTATTGTCCTGTTCATGCCATCTTTGAGCTTCAAGGAAAGATGAACTGCACGTTTGACTTTTTGTCTGTTCAAACATAGTCATGTCTTTAACTTCTATTGGAATTCTGCTGTCGTTTACAAATTTTTTATTCTCCTCCACATTTGATCTCTTTGAAGGCATGTGCTTACGGAGATCTGAGAAGGCATGTACACTGGGTGAAACTGTCTTGCCGCTTGACTCAGGCCGACCGCAAGTTGATAGTAAATGGTATTTGATTCTTCTTTGATTTTCTGCAATGATTCACTAGACTTATTCGATCGTCGGAAAAGTTCAGCATAATGGAAAATGCTTGTAACTTATTATGTATACAACATTTTTTAAAACATGTAATGGCAAGAGTTATGTGAGAAAGGTGCAAGTTGTCTGTTTTATAATAGTATGTAAAGGTATGCATTCGCATTATCAATGCAAAATAAAATAAACCAAAAAAGTAAGGAAGAAGAATACGAATATTGGAGAATAATATTTGCTACCGGTATCTGGAAAGGAGATTTTATTTACACATTTATATCTTTACATTTGTCTGAAAACATTTAGACAGTTTGATATATTTCCTGAATTTGTTATTAAATAAAAGGAATCATCATTTAGCTTTCTAGGCTAAAATCAGCTTCTAAGAAGCTTCTCTTTATTGTATTTGTTTATTTATTTATTTATTGAGTAATGTTTTTATTATCTTTTTTCTTTTGTTAGGGCATCAGTGGCCTTAATGGTCTATCGGAAAACTATTGTAGCTGGTGCTATTCCTACCATTGAAATTATATCACAAGTTTTGGGATGCTTGCAGCTCCCTTTTGATGCATCATTTAAGAAGAGAGTTATTGAGAATCTTGGTGTAACTGCCGACACTTCAAGACCTTCAAAACTCTGTTCATTGATAGATGGGTTTGGTGAATATGATCCTCGTGCATTTTCATTACTTGAGGTCAGTTAGATGACTAGTTGTTCTGTTTTTTCTTGAACTCATGTTTTTTCATAAAACTAACTGGAAATCATGTTCTAATAATAGGAAGCTGCTTCACTTGGAATTGTTCCATGTGTATCCTTCAAAGTTAATCCCATTGTTGTTGATGCAAAGAAGTTGCAACTTCATACTGCTAAGGTCAGTACTCTACTTTCTTTTACCTGCAAAGGTACTTGTAGTGTATGGTGTAAGATATATCTCAAGCCTCCTCAAGACTTGGAGAATAATAATGGGCAAAAATGAGTACCTGAATGTGCATGTGGTGATTACTCGACTCTTTAAAATCTCCCAAACAATCTGAAAATAATTCCTACTCTCTTCATTTTTTTTTTTAAATGTCTCTTCAAGACTTTTGTAGCTGTGATATGCTCAATGTAGACAGCTGAACCTTTCATTTTAAGTAAACAGACCTTTCCTACAATCTTCGAGGCTTCTGTTTTCACTAATTAATTTTCATTCAGTAAACAGACCTCTCTCAAAAATAACAAATTAAACAAAATTGGGCACATGAATTATATTCATGAAATCCTGTTTGAAACTTGCCAGGTCTACATCTTGACTGTTCTGAGAGGTCTCAAACATCGGCTTGCTGCTGGTAATATAAACTACTTTTTGGTTTTTGTATTTATTCTTTTTGGTTGAAACAATTGTTTTGATTTTGAGCGAGTGTAATGCCTAAAAATTTGAACTGGCAAGCTCGGGAAAAGTTTATTTAGTATTGAAATTAAAATAAAGGTCAGTTTCCTGTATATAAAGCATAAATCTTAACTGGCTTGTTTCTCCTCTGTTGTGTCGGTTCTTGCAGGTTCGAAGTTGCCCAACATGACCATTTTACTGCCTGTAGAAAAGACACAAATTTTGTCTCCCAAGGGGAAGATGAAGACAATCTACCTTTCAGGAAGGTAAAAATGGCTACTCAACTTACTGGATGCAACTATTGACCTGAATAAAAACTCGCTGTTTGCAAACCAAAATGTGTTTTTGTTCCACACTTCCACTTGTACATTACTGTACTCAACTTTCTATGCATCCAAAATCTGATTAGTTGAATCAGGGCACAACGATAACTGTGAGCTAGTAACCAAGATAGGAGAACCTGTTAAAAGAATGAACTGACCTCTTAAGATATCTTCATACATATGCGTGGCTATTAGTTTTGTTTCAAAAGATTAAATACATCGCTATCTTTACTCTAGGGCCTAGGCTGATCAACTATTGAGTACCAAAAGCATGAATGAATGAATTGTAGCTTTTGGCAACAATAAAATCAGTAGGGATGATGTAATGTCTGCAGATTTATTGGTTACCATATGTATAATAACTACAACCTTCATCTCAATTCAGACAGTAACTCATGGATTTTCGGAGAAGTGTATATTCTTTGTTTTATTTTGTAAACATCACATCTTTGTTTAACAGGGTTGGCCAGTCAGTTGCAGCATTATTGAGAAGGCTTGGGCTACATTACCAAGGAAATGAATCACGTGGAAAGATAAGAATCAGTGGGTTAACCATGAAAAGATGGTTTCAGCCAAAGCTTGCTTCACCATTCACTGGGAAACCGGAAGAATTAGGCTCATCCCAGCTACGGCTGGGGAAAGGAATCACGCATCAGCAGCGCAATATTCGAACTGGAAATTTTTCCTTGGATTGAGGCCCTCTGCATAAGACAGCGAAGCCACTGAGTAGTATTTTTGAAGCATCTAATGCATTTTTCCTAACTTCGGCTGATGTTCCTATACCCACCTGAAATTCCTTTGATTTTGGGAGAAAGAAGTTGAAAGCTTCTTACTTGCATAGAGTTTATAGAAGAGTAACAACAGACAGCCGAGGAATGATAGTGCGAAGAATCTACATGGGTCGCAAAGCCAATTTATGCAAAAAGGGGTGACATGCATGAAATGATATTAGCATTGTCAGCATGATTTCCACTGTGAATTATTTGTTTAACCGACTATACCATTCCACTGTCTTTGTTGTACCTTGGAGCTTCTGTGATGGGATTTTCAATAGCATCATGGGCTGATACTTGTATGTAATAAGACGAAATGAAATCTACTGTTGGTATATATAAAATAAGCGGGGTAAAAGTTATGCCAGATCAGGTAGATAAAATGACGATTGATCTTGAATCACAATGTTATACAATTTGTTCGCTTATTCGACTTGTTCTGCGGGAGACATGAGATATAGTCGATGACTTATTACAACTCCTTCAACAAAACTCCAGTTACAGAGACTAAAGACTAACTACTGTCTAACTTCAGTACTGATATCCTCTTGGTCATCATGGAGATCGAGTATTGATTGCTGTCAGCGCAGCACCTTCCACTTCCAGTTTACTAAAATTCACATGTAGAGCAAAGCTGAGACCATGGAGTAATAGCTTCAACTGCTCTTGGGGAAAGTATGCCAACCTGAGGAACAGCCAAAGCTCCTCTCAACTGACCTTGATCATATCTGAAAACAACTCCCAGCCCACTTACTCCATTCACTTTGTCGCATGCCCCATCAAAGTTAAGCTTCAGCCAAGTCGGTCCCGGCGGTTTCCAGACCTGCACCACCGCAGAAACAGTGGACTTACTCCATTCACTTTGTCGCATGCCCCATCAAAGTTAAGCTTCAGCCAAGTCGGTCCCGGCGGTTTCCAGACCTGCACCACCGCAGAAACAGTGGACGTGCATGCTGTTATTTCTGAGCTGCATGCATGCTGTTATTTCTGAGCTGCATGCACCCTGTTATTTCATTATGCCAATCCCCTGCCACTTGAATTATCTCTTCCGGCTTCAGAAACTTCTCACCCTGAAGATGAAGGTTGCAGTTTCTCCATAACCAACAAACAAGATAACCAAAAGATCCAAGCTCGGAACCATTAGTTATTGTACTTACATGTACCAGGAGATCAAGAAAAGAAGGCTCCTGCCAGACTTTACACACAAGGTTCAAAAAGGTGAGCTTCCAGACCTTCCTTGCATAAGGGCATGGACAAAGAACGTGAATAGCTGACTCACCAGCAGCTCTACAGTGCCAACAAGAAGCATCTGAAGTAATTCTACGTCATACCAGATTTGTTGCACAAGGCAAAAAAATCATTAGCAACCCGCCATAGAAAAACTTTCACTTTATTTGGAACATTATTGGGTCTCAAAATTTTCCTCCATATCATTGTAGTTTCAGATTTTGATTTCGACTGGCGCTAGCATTATTGTATTCCCCTGCTTCCTTGTTGGTGTGAAATTAGTGTAATTTATGTAGTTTGGATCTGTGTATCTTGCAAAATGTTATAATAAAAAATTGAATGGATGGTGTATTTTGCAGAGGATATGTATTAAGAATATAGGGATGTGTGTATAAAATTTCCCAACACAATTTCAGAACAATACTTTACATAGTCTGCATTAGGAGCTCGAAACTCAAATATGAGGATCCTTCTGTCAGTTTTAACTTTTAAGGGAAACACTCATAGAACCTTATACAAATCTACAAACATGTCTGATCTTTTATCGACTGCAGACATCGAATCAGGATCTTGGAACTTATATACTTTGTCAGTCTCAATTTTCATAACACACTGTCTCAATTTTCAATGACACTAAAATTTGAAGGATTGTAAAACTCAAAGAATAGTACCCATGTACAAATCAACAAAATATCTCTAATTTTCTCTAGCATTCTAATCTTAGCCAAACAATTCTGTAGTTCAGCAACAAAGGTAGCACAAGCCACTAATGTACTTCCAAAATTAACAACAAACATAAAGCCAACTAAAGGAAGTACTCTGCAACGAGTTGTCATCGGTCATCCAACAGTCACCGCTGTTTTCCCTGCAATGAAAGCGAATTAAACTATGATAGTCAGCAGCTGTAAGGAGCAAAGATTGAGAGATGAACTGTAAAATTTTAAAACTAGAGCATAATGCAAATGACCCTTCTTATATCTTTTGGCTCCACTGAGCCAAACAACAAAATTTAAAATTTTGCCTTCGCCAGAGTACCAAGGTATTTTCCATTGTCTTCCCAGCAGAAGATACCATTCACATATTTGTCTCAGAAAATTATAAAGAGATAATGAACACCAACCTTTCTGTTTATGTTTCGGCAGAATGGACTTCCACAACTGCACTGAAATGCCTCAATAGGATGATCTTCATCATCAAAATCAATCCCATAATCCTGTATAATGGTTTCACAGATCATCTATTAACAAGATACTGAACTTAACATAAGCACATCATCCAAATTGACTGATTCAAACTTATGGAATCAATCAATTGGGATTACAAATGATAAACTTGGAATAGCATTTGACAGCTTAAGTAGCATTCATAGGAGTACAGAGAACAATTAACCACATAAGACATGATTCTAGCTTTACATGTACATTCCACCACATGAATTTGCCCCTACAACAGATGTTTGGTAAAGGGAGGTACCATAAATTAAAGCAAGCCCACTCACCCAATTCAACTCTTCAAAGGCATTCACTTTCCTGGTAGTAAAGAAGGCAAGCTGCATACAAGCACAAGGAAGATAATTAGGTTTGCTCCTTCACAGAATGTAAACTCACAATCAAACAGAAAGACCATTCAACATTTTCATCATGTACTTAGTTCAGTGTGTGTCTGTTCACATTTGGGCATTTAAAAAGGAAGCAGCCAACTTCATACATGATAATAATGGCGGTCAGGAGTTTCCACTTGAACTGGGATATCAACCAAGTTTGCGTCAAAGCATCTGCAATTGTAATGGGAATTAAGTATGAGTTACGATCATTTTCTCAAAGACAAGTTACTTATTGAACAGATGGTACAGCCTTCTCCAAATAAACAAATTTATAGTCTGCTGATCTTTGTCAACATTAATAAATATGAAAATTGCTCTTATTACATAGTAAAAATAAGGAAATCTTGACGAACTTGCTAGCAACTTATGCAATTATACCTAAATTTTAAACCACAGGCACCAAAATACTGAAGTATTAACGGATCAACATGCAGATCTATTTATAGGGAATATTACCAGCATTTGAGCAAGGAACAAATTCAGAAAAATATACAGAAGAAATGCACATGGACTGGTAAACATTACCTATGATTGATGAACCTTGCAACGTTGCCGTGAAGCGTCGCATCCAGACAGAGGGCATCCTCATCCCTCAAAATTTGTTCTGACCCCCAATCTGCATCTAGTGTCACGGGGTATGTATGTCTCTCACTACCAGTGCTTTCCATATTCCGCTCATATAACTCTGTGTTAGTCATTATCTCCCCGACATATTCACAGACAAATGATCCTTTCTCTAAGACCTCTAAGGTTCTAACTCCCCAGCCTTTTCCTTGAGGAGTCCAGAACACCTGAAGCATATCCGAACAAAAAATATCTACTAGTCAGTTAGGATACCTAATTATTTTCACACAACAAATATTGTCACCTAAATGACATGAGTGCTAGATTACTGAGCAAGAATTATTGAACTAAATATCATTTTTTGTACACAAATGACCTTCAAGAAGAAACTACATGACTAAAAGAGCAACAAACACAACTAGTGCACTCATCTAGAATATTTGAGTAAGGAAATGAAAATCTTTACAATTTGCAGCTTCAAATAGCTAATTCTTTACAATATTCAAGATAAGAATGGTTACTTTTAAGAGGCAAGAAGCAAGCATCCCTGGACATATGCAAAATATACTTCTGAAAATAAAACTTCATTTTAGTTGAGAGAAGACTTTCTTCAAGTGGTTTCCATGCATTTCAGATTATACTTAATAAGCCAGATAAAATTATCCTAGGAGAAAGTTAATGCAAGACGGTACATTGTGAAACTGACCTGCAACTTGCACGAAATTCCCCTTTGTACAACACGATTTCCACACTGCATGTCACATCCACATTTTCTCCAGCATTCTTTGATAAACCTCCTGACCACGTGTCCTTTGCATTTTTCAGGCATGTCTTCATTCTTAGACCTCTCAATAGGACAGTCTTGACAATAAACATGAGGTTGCTTATCCGGTTCCCTCACCAGAGCCATGCGGTTACTTAGAAAATCTTCTTTCAGTAGGCCTTCTGGTGTGTACACAAACTCCCCACCAGTTTCACGAGCACATGCGCAAGGAAATGCTGCTGAAAGACAATCTCCAAAACAATCTGGGCAGCAATCCTCATCCGCAATGCGAGACAGTGAAATATTCAGATTGGCATTTTGGTATATGATGTTTTGTGGGATGTAATTGAACTTTGGCAAGCTCTCAATCCCAACATCATCTACTAAGGATATTGGCACTTTTTCAGTTGATTTGGTTATGTCTGATTTATAAATGATTGGCTTCTTGTCCTCACGAGAAATGGATGCACCATTTGAGTCTGTCTTAGGTCGTTGTATTCTAGCAGCTCCGTTCATTGGTCCTGTTACACAAAGGGCACTTTTTCAGTTGATTTGGTTATGTCTGATTTATAAATGATTGGCTTCTTGTCCTCACGAGAAATGGATGCACCATTTGAGTCTGTCTTAGGTCGTTGTATTCTAGCAGATCCGTTCATTGGTCCTGTTACACAAAGGTACTAGCTAAGGCCTATTCAATAGGATATATATGGTAAAAAGATATGATATATGTAGAGGCTGGTGTTGTCTTCACTATTCATGCATCTAAGTATCTAACCAGAATTTTGCATCTAAGTATCTAACCAGAACTTTTGCAGGTTGCGCAGCAAAAGATACAGCCAAGAAGGAATAGGAAGAAAGGAAAAGATGTAGACCTTTGTCGTAAAAGATAATATTATCATGCAGTGGAGAGATATATATACATACCTGGACGTCTCATTGAGGTTTGTTCTGCAGAAACTATAGCATCATTTGTGGATCCCTCATTCTTTGGCTTCATGAAGTAGTTTGTGTGACTAGTAAGCGAGACTGCTGATGCTCTTTCAGGGTGTACTCTTCCATTTCCAGAGACCACATGACGGGGAAATTGGACATTTCCACTGTGAGTGGAATGTTTGAGGGGCAGTTCAAAACTTGATCCAGTTCTTTTAGAAACCTGGTCTTCCTCTGCCAAATGCACTGCTTTACCTGGTCTTTCATCTCTCTTTTCTGCTTCTCCCTGTTTAGAAAAAGGTAAAAGTCAACCTTAATGACTACAAATTCCATAGTTTCTTGTATACAAGCTAGCTACAGTAGTTGCACCTCCATTTACATGTTCCATTAACTCATTTTTCTCCGATAGTTTAAAGTTTAAACATTAAGCTCTAGATCTTGTCTGACATCTCAACTACTATAAAAAAGAAATATAACAATTATAGTTCCTTCCCAACGGAGACACAAATGAAAATATATAAAAAGAATAAAAAGTAATCTAAAGAAACTACCTTATTCTCCTGCATTTCGAAGTATCTATCAAATAGAACCCTGTAGTTGTCTGCTTCAATATGCTCCCAATTCTTGTGAAAAGATTTGTACAAGTCTCTGAGGACAGGTCTGATTTCTTCAGTACTAATTCCCAAGGCCTTTGATGCTTTAAAAGCATTAGCAATCTGTGTTTTACTGGGAGCCATGGTCAGCGCAGAAGTTGATGAAGACTTGATTAATACTAATTCAAAGGTCACTTGCTCTTTTTGCTCCAGAGCATTGAAGTGCTACCTGCAAAAGTTTGTGGGGCTTGTGAGATAAAGCACACAAAGCATGAAGTCTTTACACCACAACCATTTTATTTTGGATGCCAAGCTAAGTTTTTTTCCTCTTTCATTTTGTTCTCTGCATTATTTCATGTTATAACAAATAAAACTAAGAATCAGTGGAGTCCTTGAAGCAATGCAAACACCAGGAAATCTCATATGCACACTTCAAACTTTTATCAAGTATAAATACTCTCCTACTCCTTACTTTTGTTGGATTTGAGGCTTAGGGCTGAAATTTTAGTCCCTTATGCTCATCCAACACCACGAGTTTCTGATTAGTATACCGAAGCAGTTACAACATGAAAAACACACAAAAATTAGTATTCTTTCATTCTCCATTTCTTTTGTCAGCAGTCAACAGTACATGCACAAGAAAAACTACTCAATTAAAGATCAGACTACTCAAAACCACAGAACAATACCCGTTTCATTAGGTTCTGTTTGGTTCCCAGAAATTGAAGGAAAATTGTGACTCCCAAGTTCTAACCTTTATTGCATTCCACAGTACTCCCAAGAAAAACCATTGATAAAACTACTCAAAAATTAATCTTGAAGAAAAAATACTCAAACTTTCACACACAGAGCTAAAACCCAGAAACAAGACCCACTTTTCTTACCTCTCTGTTTGCTTCCTCAGAATATGTAAAGAAATTGGGCATCCCAAGTTCTCTCCTTTATTCCATTCCATAACAAAATCACTATTACATGCATTACCCATCAAAACTTTAACAGAAAGCTCCATTTGGGTTCCCCAGAAAATACAGGAGAGAAGAGAAGCCCAAGTTTTCTCTTCCTCTGCTACAAGCATTCCCACCAACCAAACCACAAGTGGCAGACGTATTACAAAATCAAAAAACGCAGAGCACTTACAATCTGGACCAGAAAAATAACATAATAAAGAACCCATTTTTCACAGTAACCAAGAGCGAAACAAACAGGAGTCAAAACCCAAATAGTATTTGACGGAAACAAGTTAAAGTTCCCAAGAAAACAAAAAAATCACAGCCACACTCATGAGCTTTGATACTTTGGGGTATGAAAATGAAGCAAATTTCAAAACCAAAATCAAGAAAACTCACATACATGAAGAATCAAACCCTCTTAACCTAAGATCAAAGGAGGTACCTTGCTATTTTTGACACCCTTTTGAGCTAGAGCAAATACCACCCTTATGAGCTACACTACTTCTTCTTGAAGCATTAAAGGAATGCTAGTAATTTTCTCTTCTTTCTTTTTATACAGAGATTGAGTTGGCTCCACTACCCCTCTCTCAAGAGTACCGGCCACGTGACAGAGTCCACGTAAGAGTGGGAGGAAGTGTTGCCTGTGAAAATACCAAAAACTATTGGATTCAATTACCCTTCGTCTAGATAGACGTTGGGATACGTCGTCGAGGGTCTGCAAAGCGTCAGTTAGTGCATTCAATTACTCTTCGTCTAAATAAGGTAATAAACGTTGTGCTCGGTTAGTGGCTGACTGCTTTGCTTGGAGTAGGGAGTGATAGTCATAGAAGTTGCATGTGGGTCTTTGATTCTTAGGTTTGGAGCATTTCAACGGCGGTTTAAAAGTTGAGATCGCTATGATTTCTCTTGTGTATCTCCAAGATTCTAATACGTTATTTTTATCATATTCTCTATAGTCTAATATAAATATGGTATTACGTTTCAAATTTGAAAATATAATCAAAATAGAGAGAAAAGAGAGGAGCAATAAAAATTCAAATGATAATTTCCTATAATTTTTAATTTTTTTTTTTTAAAGGGAAGTCGTCAATCTGTCAAAATCTATTAAAATGAATAAGTAAACAACATTACACAATGACTCACGAATCACCCCATTAAGGTTACGTCAATATTGAATCATTGCCTATATTAAGAGCCTAGATGAATGTCACTATGTGAGTAAACATCAATAGAAGTAAGTTGACTAGATAGGGTAGCAATCCGAAAACAATGCACCCTAATTATTCTTAAAGAACTAAAGAAACTAAGCTAGATTGGGGAGGACCCCAACTCATCAGCATAGAGCCTAAGCCCAACATCACAAGCCCATGGCCCAACCCCAGTCACACAAAACCATAGCCCAGAAGCCCAAGCAGAAACCCTAGTTTCCGTGCCATCAGCCATAGCACCTGCACCACAATCGATAGCTGACTGGAATCATCGTCGACCAGCCACGGTGCCATCATGATCCAGCCACCATTTCCGGCAACACCGACCACCTTTGAACAATACCTAAGCTTGTCCCTTCTTGGGTCCGCATCCATCAGACGATAGAAGTCTTTATCACGCCGCCCTTGCTTGGACCAACGCTAGATCTTCTGCAACCGTCCAAAGGTTACCGCCGCAGCATCGTACCAACCTACACTGTACTAGCAACGTACCGAGCAGCCCTCCACCTATAGAATTAGGGGAAAAATGCACCAACAGTGTCCGGACACTGTGAGGACTGTCAAAATGATACCTGAACTTACAAAGTTATCAATATGATACCTGGACTCATTTTTTCGTATCAATATCGTACCTACGACCAAATTCCGTCACGGAACCGTTAAATTACGACAAAAAGACCGATTTACCCTCAAAAGTTTTTTTCTTTTCTTTCTTTCTTTTTTCTTTCTTTCTTTATTTCTTTCTTTCTTCTTCTCTCTCTCCTCTCACTCTCCTTCTCTCCTCGCCAACACCACCGCAACCAACACCAGACCACACCAGTTGATCAGTTCAACCAACACCACCGCCGCGCCCATCGAGCCCATTTCCTTTCTCAATCAGTTCAACCAAAAAAAAATCTTGCATTCATTCACTCGCCAAATACAAACCAAAACAAAATCTTGCATTCATAAGAAGATAAGAAAAACAAACAACAAAATTGTGCCAAAATCCAGAACAAAAAGCTCAAAATTGAACTAAGAGAGCAAGATGGAGATAAAAGAAACTTAATTTACTCAGACCCATCAATGAAATCAGCACCACCATCTTCTTGATCAACTGGGTCTTGTTCTTGCCTCACCATTTGCTGCTGTGATCTCAGCAAGCGATTGAGGCCATCAACAACCAGAAAGAAGCTCTAGTACAGGTCCTGATCGGCCACTGGAACATCATTGAGCACAGGGACGTCACCTATCTTGATCGAATTGATAATAAACCTTCTTCAAAAGTCGACAGCAGCTTCTGGACCACGTGCTACCTGAAAATCACTGAGTAATCGGAGTTGTTCCTTGAGTAGTCTTTGACGGCAATGAAAACCATCAGCGCCGTATTTTGGTTGAACCCAAACATTTGGGCATCAAGAAACGCGTCCATGATCTAACAACCTTCAGACCTAAGCAGATCTGCAACTGACCCGAAAGACCGGTGTGGCTGACCCGAAACTCTAGCAATCGGAGCCGGCGCCGAAGCTTCATCAGCCTCCAAGAAAGACAAGTTAAAGAACCGATCGATGGTGTATATCATCATCGACCCATTGTCCAAAGAGAAATTCGGGTCGACCCGAACATCATTGATTGACAAATAGCCTGTTGAAGCAGGAGATGAAGTCAAAATCAGTGTGTAATTTGGGAAAATAGTTCGGATTTGTGAAGAAGACATGTCTAAACTGAGAGAGAGGAGAGTGGAGAAGAAGAGAAAGACCTTGGAGAGGTCCGGCGAGGCCGTGGTCTGGTGTTGGTTGCGGTGGTGTTGGCGAGGAGAGAAGGAGGGTGAGAGGAGAGAGAGAAGAAGAAAGAAAAAAAAAATAAAGAAACAAAGAAAAAAGAAAGAAAAAAAAAAAAAAACTTTTGAGGGTAAATCGGTCTTTTTGTCGTCATTAAGTGACTCACGTGCGTGGCACGTGCAAAATTTAACGGTTCCGTGACGGAATTTGGTCGTAGGTATGATATTGATACGAAAAAATGAGTCCAGGTATCATATTGATAATTTTGTAAGTTCAAGTATCATTTTGACAGTCCTCACAGTGTCCGGACACTGTTGGTGCATTTTTCCCTAAAATTAGAGGAGGACAGATTGCCCGCATCATTCAGAGTGACCTCCCAACTGCTGCAGCCAACATCGTCGATCACCTTGTCTAGTGTCTAGAATCGTCATCCGCAACAAGACCACATGGCATCACAACAGAAAAAAATTCGGATCCGCATCCTCCATAGCTAAATCCAAGAAGCCCAACACAAAGACTAGTGACAACAGGAAGCCAGAGCACCCTGCTTGCAGAGCACGATCATAGCCGTCTCTCATGAATGAATCGGGGTCGATCTGATGACAAACCAAGGCTGAGCCTAGGCCAAAACCTAGGTGGAGGCATGAACCAGAGGAAAGATATGAGAGCTCAAACATTCTCAACATGACTTCATTAGTTAATTACACTAATGATAAGTTTCAATTTAAATGATAATCCAAATTTTCGAGTTTGTTGTAAGTATAAATTTGAAATTTTCTTTTTTGTATTGAAAAACTTTCTTTAAAATAGAAAAAGGTTTTAAAAATTGTTAAAACAAAATAACGTGCAGCTGAATCCTTTTCATCTTTAGTTCTCTCTCAAACTTTCCTTTCCCCAACGTACTTTTTCCTCTGTTCTCTCTCCTAAAAACCCTAAATCAGATTTCGTTTCTTCCTTCATTCCTCTTGTCCGGCAGCCCACCTTCATCGACGTTAGTCTCTGGCCACGTTGGCTCATCGCAGCTAAACCCAAACGGATACCTTTTACCTTTTGGTGTGTTGTGAGGTTTGGCAATCCAATGAAGGGTAGTTTGGCAGAGGCTTAGTCGGGTCGTGGTTCGAAGGTTGATCGCTGTCGATCACTTCTTGTGTTGTGTACTGGCTAGTGGCGGAAGTTGTGGTTGTCGGTGTGGGCTCGTACAACAACTCTCTCTAGTTTCGGCTGGAGAGACTTGGAGATCTGATTTGGGTAGAGTTGTTGCACACTCGGTTCTAAATTGGGTCTGGCAGGCTTGGTAGTCCGATGGAGTACTCGAATTTTAGTGCATTTTTGCACTGGCGACATATTACAGTTCCTTTCTATGTGGGTGGCTGAAAGTTGGGCTAGGCTTTTGCCATTAGGCCCTTTCATGTGGGCTTAGGTTTTTCTAGTTTCAGTTGTATTTGCGATTTTTTATGGTTCCCTTTTCTCCGGTGGTGACAGGTCAGAGGTGTTTACGACGTTGTGTTTATTTTTTATTTTGCACGGTTAATTAGTGGGGTGTTTCCCTTCGCGATCAGCTTTACCTTAGTTGTGTTCTGTGTACTTGAGCTCCTTTCATGAGGGGCTTTAGAGTATATGTTACTAGTTAGAGGATTATTTTCAGGCCGTGTTTGGCTTCTTCTAATGTTTGCTTTGATCAGTTTGATGTTCAATGAAAATGTTCACGTTTCTCCTTTAAAAATAAATAAAAATAAAAAAACAAAAAACGCGCATTTCTAATTTCTAATAAGGCACTAATGGGCCAGGATTTCATATTTTTAGACTTGGGCTCACTGGTGTGGAATTAGGCTGAAATTTTGATTTTTTATTTTTACTTTTATTTTTGTTTTGTTAGGTTTCCTTCCCTTTTTGGCAAGGATTTGGTTGACTCCCAGAATTGAGGAATGTCGCCAGGGTCCCCTACACTATCTTTGCTATTTTATTCCTTCCTAGGTAGTGTAGGGTGTATTGCTGGATGTGCTTTAGTTTGTTAGCTTAAAAATGTTGAATTGCTTATGTAATGGCTCTATCAGACAGCTCATACGAGCGGGTCATTATGTGTAATTTCATTGAACTTCAATATTACTTGACTATTCATCATAGAAAAAAAAAAAAAAAAAAGGCATTAAGAGGCCTAAGCCATAGCTTGGTTCTCGCCGTAAACTTTTTCGGCCCAATAAAGTTTCTTGTTAGGTTCAACCAACATTAACTCAAGCTATATATTAAGAAAATAGTTAAACTCATAAGAGCTAACTAATTAAGGTCAATTCATATGTTAAAAGAGAATTATGCATTCAAAGATGTCGTTACCAAACTATGAGAAATCAGCTTCAATGATATTTCAAGAAATTTTTTTTTTTGTTTTTGAGAATGATATTTAAAGAATTTAAATCTCTTAATTGCATAATAGTACACTATCAAGAAAATTTAACTTTCATATTTCAAATTTGTAATTAATAGAATCTTGTTGTAAATATTATTATTGTACATACATGTGCATTTGCAAGCATAATTAGCTATAATGGGCCACGCTCATTGTACCGCCAAAGGTACTAATTCCAACCAAAGGAATGACATGCAGACACACCGCCAGGCGGGCTACAACCCCAGCGGCAGAGCACCTCCACATCGCCTCTGACGCGCCGCCACGCGCTGCGCCAAGATGGCATCAGAAGCTTCTGAAACTGGGAACCAAAGCACATCAGTCCCACATCGAAAACAAGGAGGAGGTCAGCCTCCTCCTCACCTATAAAAGGTTCTCTCCTCTCTCCTCATTAATTACGCATTCAATACTTACCTACTGTTACTTTGTCAACATAAATACATTGACTAACTTAGGCATCGGAGAGTTGAAGACCGCCCAACGCGGTCTCCCTCTGACGCCCTTTGTATTTTACTTGACAGGTAGCGAAGGCTTTGAGGATATCACAAGTATCGATCCGCCCATCGGATCAGCGTTAATAAAGGTTCAGCTACCGCCGGACTTTCAGACATTAACAATTATCTATGTGGATGTCCATGTAAATACTCATTAGTTATGTACTTTGATGTAAACCCTACCTCTATATAAAGGAGGCTAATGAGACTGAATGAGAACACTTCTACTTCTTCCCAACTATTCTCTCTTCATCTTTTCTCTACTTTATAACACGTTATCAGCACGTTTTGCTTTATCATCTTTTCATTTAACTCTATGATGATCCATGAGGTTTATGGTGCAATCATATTGCTTTGACCAATAACTTGGATCTATGAGTTTTATCTTGTACATTGATTTTATTTATCGCAGACTCATTTGATCAAACCTTCGTATTGATCAATAATGATAGCTCAGTGCATAGGATATATGACTTGTTTTATTGGGTTTATCATCTAAATGTTCTTCTTTATCTAGTATATACCAGTAGATCTTATATATATATATGGGTCATCGTTCATGTTCAATGAAAGTTCTTGCGATGCCAATTTCGTTTATCATTATGATCATTGATTTATATCTAATTATCTTGATCCCCTAAATATGCATGAGATATGATCATATATGAGAGCAAATCATGTTTTGTTTTATTGTGTATATCAATATACTAATGGTATCTGTGTATAGGTTGGTTTGGTGTTTGTTGATTTATATAGACCTTAATTTTCCTGTACATAAAATTGCGAGACCATACTTAGACTTGTGTTCTTTCAAGTAAGGATTTGTGACGTACGGCACAAAAAGTTGTGCACAAGCATATATTTGAGAGGGCAGATTCGTTTGTTTAATTACTGGCCTATTGATCTTATATTATTTTATTTTCAGCCACCCATCAAATGTATGTATTCTGTCTTACTCATTTATGCGATAAGCAAAGTTTCTAATGCAATATTGCTGTGTTCGAACGACAAATATCTCGGTGGTCGCAATATAGCATTGGGATAGCACACCTACGATACAACAGTATGTCTTTATTTTATATGTAGTCATTTTACATGATATTGATGTATTTTTTCAAGTTTGATTCAACTAGATTTTGTAATCATCTTTCTTGATCCGATTATATGAGAACTCAAAAGTTTTTTCATTGAATGTTATACAAGTCAATAGATCGAGACCTGAAGTCTTTTGAGACCGACCATATAAATTCAAACAATGTACACTCCATTTGATTTGTGGGATGTAAATGTATCCAATTGACATGGTTCTCCTGAAGAGAATGTCATTAAACAATATCACAGCTCCTAATATGGCTACACATACAGAGAGTGTAGGTACGCCATTAGGAAATGATGTCTTAGTGATACAATAATAAATCAATATGGTTGATGCTAATGGACAAAACATTTTTGACCTAAAACTTGGTTTAGGTTCGCCACCAGCCAATGAACATCTTCACTCCAAAGAAAGTGATAGATTTTTGAATGCATCTTTTGAGCATGGTCATAATAAGACAGTCTTCCCGCCGTTAGGGGGAGGAAAGACTACTGTCATTTGAATAACGGCGTGAATTTGTGTGGATTGTATCCACTAGGTCTAAAGTTTTAAGCTCCCAAAACAGGGAAGATTATACAAGCCCTATAATGCTCATACATGAGATTATAAGTAAAAAGATCCACATTCGCTACATGACGCATCTATGAGAGATGATTGTCCTAGAAGTGACAATATATGCCCCAGAAGTGGCATGGGTACCCAATATCAATAAGCTTATTACAGCTAATGCATGCACATAAGAATGTGTGGGATCTATGATTAATGACCATCAATGATAATTTATAAATGGTAGCTACCAAAGAAAAATCATTAAGGGTTGTATTGATGTTATACCACGTTTCATTATAAATGTCGACAAAGTATATTACTGGCCAAATTGGAAAGAGGCAATTCCAATGAAATTGAATTTTTGAAACGTGATGGAATTCTTGGACCTTTAACCCTACATGTAGAAAAGGGTATTTGTCAAAAGTGAAGATAAATCACTATGACACAATGTCTATTTATAGAGACATGAGATTATGATTATCTTCCTTTATACGAATGACAATTTTCTATAAGTACAGTGTTACATATAGCTGTTATATTGACGAGAGATTTATGGCATGTTGTCATCGTATATCATGAAGATCTTAAAGACACATTGCTAAAAGCAAAATCTCAAAAGTAAAGTGTCATTATAAGCGTATTTCTTATCAAATCCTCAAGGGATTCAAATACATGAATGATTATATTCAAATGCAAGTCCATGAAAGGTTGAAAGAGCCTGAAGCTCATTCATGGAATCAAAGAGTCTAAAGCTAGCCCATATGTACTCATTTCGTTCTAGCCAATGAGATCTAAATTGCCTTAATGAGTACTATGATGAGACTACTATCGAATTCAAATTATGAATATAATGTTGCAACATATTCTAACTTTCGCAAAGTTATGAATTACTTAGAGCTCTTGAAGAGCTTATATGAGACATATCAATACACAAAGATATTGATGTGTATGGCTAGGTATGCCATGATGATTTTTCAATGTTTTAAACTATACAAAGTTAAATGTGTCAATTTCTTTATATTGTTTAGCTATTACTTTGTGTATTATTTTGAGCATATGAGATTGTTTTCTAACCTTATCATATGAGGTAAGGCTTATTGAAAATCGTCTAGCTTTGTTAGTATTGCTTTAACTTTGCAGGTATGAAATTTTGTGATGAACCCCTATATAAAAAGCACACATGGTCTCACTTCAGTGATAGACACATCAAACTACTATACATGGTACATGTAGCTTATCACATACATGAATGAGGGTTGCAATAATCAGGGGGAAATTCTCATCAGGGGGAGCATCCAGAAGCATGTTACCTAGGACATATGCGCGTTGTGCTCTTTTTGTCCTTCGACCAGGGTTATTTTTGTCCCACTGGGTTTTTGTTACCTGGCAAGGTTTTTAACGAGGCAACAATAAGCGCGTCCAATACCATCATTCATTGGTGGACATCCAAGGGGGAGTGTTGTAAATATTATTATCTATGTGGATGTCCATGTAAATACTCATTAGTTATGTACTTTGATGTAAACTCTACCTCTATATAAAGGAGGCTAATGAGACTGAATGAGAACACTTCTACTTCTTCCCAACTATTCTCTCTTCATCTTTTCTCTACTTTATAACAAATCTCAATAATTAACGACGAGATTATGTCTTTCTTCATTTAGCACCCTATTTTTCACTATAAAAGGGACCATAGCCATATTTGTTAGAGGTTTCTAGATCTAACACAAAATTTCAATACAATTCAACATTTTCAACATATCTATTGCATTTCAATAAATCTACAGCTTTACTGTATTTTTATCACTTATCCAACCTTGTAACATAGAGCTCGATCTATGAGAAAATTTCATACTTCATAAGATAGGTTACAGCTGGAAGAGAATTTGTATTTTTTTGGGGGGGGGGGGGGGGGGGGGGAGGGGCACTAAAGTTTACAAAAAATGATGGTTAATGGACACACTCTTTTATAGTCAGGGATGAAAATCTCTAGAGCTCATTGATGCACCACCATCCAATCACTTGCAATAAATGCTTCCTTCATGAATCTTCCAATTTCTTGAATCTTCAAAGTAACCACTTGCATAGGAATGTGTGAAACCACTATAAACTTTATGGGAGAACTCAAAAATTACATGGTCTAAAATATTCAACACATGCATGAAAATATTTTCTTTTACATTGGGTTAAAATCATTTCCTTCCTACTATGTATTGGCATCGCCCATCTTTTGCTAGGCAATTTGTTGAGCTGCAAAAGTTCTAGTTAGATACTGAGATGCATGAATGATGAAGACCAACAAGGGCCTCTAAATATGTTATATTGTTTTCCCATATATAACCTGTGGAATTAGCCTTAGCTAGTACCTTTGTGATCAGTGGCGGACGCAGAAACTTTTGGACGTGGGGACGAAAAAAATTAACAACCACAAGATAAAACTTCGATGAATGAAACAAAACTTTAATCGGTATATTTTCTAGCAAATATAAATATCGATTTTCAATCAGTATATTTTTTTTTTAAATACAAAACATTGCTAATATTTCCCTAGAAAATTAAATCTTTCATATCAGTAAAATACAAGAATGTATATTATTGCAAGCCACAATGTGACATTAGGTTGCTTTCTATAACCAATGCTACAGTTCGATCTTATCTGAAGCTTTACATTAGGTTGATGAGCTCTTGAAAACTGTGCTCCTTGTCTTGATTTTCCTCAATAGATTACTATATGCATATTATTGTCCACTAACACCAATATACAAAATTGAAAAATAAAGAATGAATGAGAAGTGGGGTATGATTGTGGGGGAAAACAGTGAAATAATACTAAAATCTGAGGCTCAGCTCAACAAAAATAAAAACCCACTGGGGGCCACAACCCCCACTCACCTCTACATGCGTCCGCCATTGTTTGTGATATTCATTTTGCCTGTCAATTGAATGTTTGAGGGCATGAGCTGCTGCCTGCTAGAATACAACCACCTAATTAAGGCAAGAATAAATGGATCACCTAGAGCACAAGAAGCCATTCAAATATATGTCTATCGTAAATACATAGACAAATTAACTGAGAAAGTGGCATATATCCTTAGTAGATAAAGTTGGTGTTGAGCAAAGTAATAGAATGGAAGTAACAACTCCAACCACAAAAGGAAAAATATGCAAGGAAATAAAGAGTAAAAGAAAGGGAACACCAGATATAACGTGGTTTGACAAGGTGCCTACCTTCATGGGCAAAAACAACATAAACTTCCACTATGAAATAATGGATGGAAATAAGAAATACACGACTTCAAGAACACTACTTGAAGGAAACTCTCTCACACTTGTTTTGCTACCTAACAAGTAACAACTACTACACTCTCAACTTGGATGAGATGACTAGAATGAGCAAATGACTTCTCCTTATATTGGCCAAGGAGGAAACCTCTTTCATTAATGCTTCATTCATCCAACCACTTCAATAAATGCGCATTCATGAATCTTCCACATTCATCTTGATCCATGTACTCCAACATGATGTTCTAGAAAGCCCTCATAAATTCCTTGTGGGAAACGAAAATATCATTCATGTATACACTTTGTATTTTGGTCTGGATATTTAACGATTGGAAATGAGAACTTGCCAAAGTTACATCGATCCCGCAAAACATACTATACCAAAATGCCATCCAATACCAAAGTTCTAGTTTCACTTTAGTTAAAGAGAGCGTGGGAATACCACTCCTCTATTAAGATGGTTAGCGAATACTGCTCTAGCTAGATAGCAGATTAAAGAGTTGTCCTTTCAAAGTCTCCTTTTTTGCATTAGCTAGGTCAGAGTCGGAAGGATCAAGATCCAGCCTTTTTTTTTGCTTCGGTAGTGAATCACCTTTCATTCAAATGTGTCATTGTTGTAGCTCAGAGAAATCTTGACTATCCTTTTTTATACCCGTACGTAATTCGATATAGTTGAAAGTCATTGTTGCTACCCTATAGATGTAATGATATATTGCCGAACCACATTATAATTTGTTTCTAGTGGTCAAACTTAATTCCTATTTGATTTTTGTGGTTTGTGTAGTTACTTGTGTTTATCATTTTAATCTAAATAATTTGGACGAACGGACAATCTTGATACGAATGTAATGAACCAAAATATATTAATTTGTTTTGGCTTAATTTCATGAATAACCCAACTGTGACAAGTTCTTTACTTTATTACTTGCATGTTTAAAAAAGAAATGCTATGAAGTTTAAAGACCAGTGATTACAAAAATTAAGATTTTTTGTATTTTGGGAGGGATCACAAACAAAAATCAATTTCAATTCAGTAAGCAAGTTGAACTACATATTCGGATATTCATTCCTACTCTATAAATCACTTGTTGTGAAAAATTACGTACATAAATGGTCCACTACAATTCTCAACTTGAACTGATTAAAATGAAACAACATATTAATTGTCAAAACTGTGGAAGAATATTGTTCTTTGATCTCTCTAAATGATCCTTTTCATGATCACCTGGCACCCGGCCAGATCAGAAGTAATAAGATCAAGGAAGGTCTCTTCTCTGTAAGGAATCGTGAGACCCCCCATCGGATGATTGAAGCCAAACTCATCTTCGGCTCGCTTAAGCAGGTCCTGGAATGAAGAGTGGTTCAACAAAGATACTGACACCACATACCTGATCGTCTTCCCAATCTTCTCTCCTACATAAACTGCAACATACCCTTTATTGTCTTGGAGTTATTAGTTTAACCATGACTATAGTTGGTATTAGTGGCATTCCTGAGTGGATGACTACGCATATATATATTTACGTGAAATATATATGTATTGGTGCAATTGTTGTGATATGGGCAGCATAGGACGTACTGGGTTCAGTATCATCGGAAATAGTGAAATTAAGTATTGAATCTTTGTGATGATTGCTATGTGAAGCTTGTGTAGGAATATTTGTGTAATGAATCGTTGAAATCAGTGTATTGAATCTTTGTGATGATTGCTATGTGAAGTTTGTGTAAGAATATTTGTGTAATGAATTGTTGAAATCAGTGTATTGAATCTTTGTGATGATTGCTATGTGAAGCTTGTGTAGGAATATTTGTGTAATGAATCATTGAGATCAATGTGATGAATCTTTGTGATGAATACTATCTCTGTGATGACTGGCGGAATCTGTGTGATGACTCGCTGCATGATGGCTATCTGAGTGATGACCAGTGAAATTTGTGTGATGATCAGTTGGACAATTGTTATCTGTGTGATGACCCACGGAATCTGTGTGATGATCAGTAGGATGATGAATATCTGCGTGATGATCGGTGAAATCTGTGCGATGATCAGTGTGATGACTGCTCGGTAGCGGAGCTGAATTGTTATTAAGTTAACAATGATCGAGAAGACTGATGTGATAGTCGGGGTTACCTACGAACGTCAGAGTGTGGGGTTAAGATGACTACTTTGACTTGAATTGCTTGACTTAATGTGACTCCCTGAACTAAATTATATGCAGTGGTTACTATGAATTGTTTTGCTTGCTGCTTGAATTGTAATTGCCGTGTTTTCTTCTTGATTTATTGATTGATGCTTTGATTTATCTTAAGGGCCATTGTGGTGACGAATAGTATTATGTGGTGAGGATAGGAAGGTGATTCATTGCTTTTCACCTTTGATGTCATGTTGATGACAAAAGCTTCCAGTGGGGAGGGAATGAGTGTGATTCTGGAATTCGTCAGGGCGTTAGGATGGCGTCAAACATTGCTTGAGGAAGTCTTGTTTGACAGAAATTTGTGTAATTGGATGCTAGGATTAAGGATCTGAGCATGAGGCTTTAGTCACCAGTTGACTTATGTAAGCACAATATGGAAGGATATGGAATTGATGGTTGTTGGTGTGAGATGTGTGCTTATCATTGTTTAGGTTGTGGTGACTTAAGAAATGTGTTTTGCTTTGTGGATTTGAGTTTACTCATACGAGCTTCATAAGCTTACCGGGTTTGTTGTGTGGCAACCCGGTGCACTATTCAATGGAATGGTGTAGGGGTTAATTCTGCAGGTCAGGGTAATCGTGGCTGAAGCTAAGGTGGCGTGCTGGCAGCATTACGGTATGAAGCCAATTCTGTGACTTTACCGTTGTTATGACTTCCGCTTGTAGTAAGCTCTGAGGAGCATTTACTTATTATTTTGTTGTTGACAATTTAATTCGTAAGCTTATGTAATATATGACTCTGTGGAGCGGGTCAATATGGACATAGTGGGTTCGGGACATCAATATGTATGTTGTATAAGGGAAAAAGTTTTCCAGATATTTGGTATTGATGGCTGAACGTTCACGCATGTATAATTATGGGGTTATATATCGATTTTATTTGTGTTAAAAATCAGGGGCGTGATAAGCAGCCTGTGCAATTTCACTTATTAGCTTTAGTCTTTGTGTTAGTAGAATCAGAAGGATTATTCCTTTAATTTTTAAGCAAATCTAGTTGATGCTGATTTGCCTTATGAGAATTGCTTAGCTTGGAATGTGGTTTCAGGTTATTGGTTCAGCTAGACCTTGGTGTATGATCTTGATGTGCTATTGGCTTTTTTGCTAAATATAGGTTACATTATGGTTTGACTGAAAGTGTTGATAACGTTTGTGTCTAGAATTGTAGAGGTTGTATGTATTCGGAATTTTGAGAATTGCATATCATTGACTGTCTTGAAATGTTCTCTTCTGCCTGTAGTGATTACGGGGTGAAAGGTTTGATCGATTTTGAGTCCTTGATCTTACTCTGAAGAAGAAGAAGAATCACCCAGACACTCAGAAAGTTTTGAGGTTAGTCAGAGTCCAAGTTTGAGGCATTGTTTTTTTTACTTTGCTGCCTTTTGTGGATGCATATCATCTTCTTCGAAACCAAGCATCAATTCGTTGTGAATTGGATCCTTCTGCTGTAAATTCATGATCTTTAAATACCTGTTTCGGATTTGGAAATTGCTTGAGAATGCAAGACTAGACCTATCTATGGTTTCTTACTAGTATATTCTGGGTCGGTTGTTAGTTTCTAATATATGAAATTGTGTGTGCTCACAGGTGACTGTTTGTGACTGCAGATGCTAAATAAGATAAGTGCTACTTCACCAAATCTCCCTGCTGTTTCTTCAATACTGCTTCTAAGGTTGCTTTGGAGTGTTAACCTTTCTTGGTGTTCTGATTGGTATTCCTTTTTCACCAAATTTGCTTATTCTGTCTGTGAAAATGGCTTGATCTCAAATTGGGCTTTTGTGGCTTGCATGTTTGCAGTGATATTGATATTAAGGTTTGTAATTTCTTGCGGAAAGTTACAAACCCATGTTTAGTTTTTTACTTTGGAATCAGTTTGAATGGCAAAATGTATCTATTTTTTCTCACCTAAAAAATTGAAGATCATGTATCTTACTTTTATCTCAAAACTTTTTTTCCTCTTTTATGTTCTGTATTTCGAAACCATTGCTATGTCTGTTAGAAAAGTTTCATGTATATTTTTTTTTTTTTGGTTAATGAATGAATATATAGAAGAAACCTGGCTTTAAACAAAGCCAACAAGCAACAAGGAACATTAACTAAAAAAGCTAACAAAGCAACACCCTCGGCAAAGAGGGAACAGAAAAACAAAGGGAAACAAACACAAACAACCTAACAGCTATACATCCCAGAGATGGCCCCATTAAGAAGGGAGTCTCCACTCATGAATAATATAACTGTTAGAAGGAGAAGGAGGGATCTTCCAAGACAATAAGCATAACTGCATGGACTCCACAATTGCCTTGAACACAACAGCAGAAGGGAGGCTTTCGTTACGGAACTTGCGGTTATTTCTCTCGCACCAGATAGCATAAACTGCAGCTTGCAATGCAAACTTTTTTATTGCAACAGATAAAGATTTACCCTTCCAGTTAGCAGCAGCCCAAGGAATGAAATGCTGCAAAGAGAGGAGAGGATTACTCACATCACATTTAGACAAACTGTGAGTCCAAATGCCAGAGGTATAAACACACTCAAAGAAAAGATGGTTGTGAGTCTCATCAGCAGCAAGACAAAAAGCACAGTCATGGGCAGCAAGAGGAGAACAAAATCTTACACAATCCATAGTTGATAACCTTCCTCTAATAGCAAGCCATAAGATGAAGCTCCATCTAGGAACACAACTACCAAACTAGACTAAATGATACCAAGGAACAATAGGCCTAGAAAAACGAAGAGCATTCCATGCAGAAGAAGTTGAATAAACCTCATTCGAAGAAAGTTTCATGTATGTCAGCGTCGCACGATTAATTGAGAGACTGTCCCACTTGTAGGACCAAACTATTTTATATAAGAAAGCTAAAAGTTTTTGAACAGCTCTAGTTACTGGTTGTTATTACCATATTTTCGTTAATTGGTTGAAATTTTTGAATTCGAATATGCAAATTCAATGTATTGGTAGCTACTGAAAAAACATTTCACCAATCTGTCTACTGGTTTATCTGTGAGCTATTAAATTGTAATGAACTTGAAACTTTTTCCTGTGTACCTGCAGGAGCAATATGGGTATTACTGAGGCATTGCGGTTGCAGGTAGAACTCCAAAATCGGCTTCATGAAAAACTTGAGGTATGCAGTTGGAAACCATGTACTGTCTTTATGTCTCTGAGCTGGTTGTTGGTTGGGATCTATTTACAAGAAGATTTTGTAGAGATTCGGAATATATATAAATTTATGTGCCAGAGTCTAGTCCTGAGAATAACTAATGATTTCTTCTGATTTGCTTCTTCTTCTATACAAACTATACGCTGCTATTATGACTTGCATAATACAAATTTCCAGATAGAGTTTTGCTTTACAGTTACAGAGTTTGGTTATGATGTGATACTTACATGTCAAAACAATCTCCATTATTTTGGTCTTTGTAGTAGGCAGATGGATGAAAAGGTTTATAAAGTTGAGGTGACTGCTCTTGAGTGATAGTGAGCTTTGCTGACTGAAACCAAGCCTTAGTAGGTTTAGATCAAGCAGCTTTGGCAATTTGAAGCCACCAGCTGTGGGGTTTATGAGTCAAGAGTAGTAAAGTTGGGCGGTTGAGCTGAAGAGCCAATGAATTGTATTTCATAGAGTTCTGGTGTACATTTATTACTATGTAGGCCTATATACAGCTTTGATCCCATACATCACCCAATCTCTCTTGGTTTTTATGGCTCTTCTTCACTTTGTTTGGCACAAGCTGACTTAAATTTTCAGCTGAGATGATCCTCTTGTTTATTAATTACTTTTATATTTCCAATCCTAAATAAACCCAAAATGAATGTTATTCAAGTGATGCCAAACCCATCAGTCAAATGATGATATTATTCATGAATGCCAAACCCATCATCTTCAGCTGATGAGCCTTTTATTGTTCTCTTTTTCTTCTTGGCTAGGTAAGTAGTTTATTGCACATACTTTGTGGTACCATTTGTCTGTTATCAGTTTTTTGCTTTCTGTTCAGCGCACTTCTCTGTTGGTTTTGATAAGACCAGTTTTTAAATAGTTTAACAGATTAGTGCAGAAAAAATACACTAGAAAGACCATGATATGCAGCTATAAACATTGATGCATGTTTTCTCTTCGCTATAGAATTTTGTTCTAGGTTAATTGTTTGCTAGGTTGTGTGCAATGACCTTGCAATCAATGACGACAGATATACCAAACAATTCTTCAACAAAGCAGACTATATTAGCAGTAAGAGAAAAGGTAACGAGTTATTTTAATAGGAATGTCTGCTTGTAGCAATTGCAAATTCTCAATGAATGTGCATGAGATATAAGCTTAGATAACCAGACAAAATTTGTAATAAGCTTAGATGCATGTATTGACTAGCTTCTAGGTTAATTCTTAGTTAGGTTGATTGCAAGGTCATTGCACACAACTAATATACTGGTGGTTGATTCACAGCGTGACCAATTTTTTTTCTGGTTTAGATTGGAGTGCAAGGTCAAACAAAATAGTTACTTCATCTCATGATTGGAACTTGGACCTAAATTGAGATATTTTTATTCTGTGATAATTTTAAATTGACATGGTATCTGCTCTCTCTTTCTCTCTCTCAAATGATTTTAAATTGACTATATTGACACTTTTATCTGTCTTTCTATCATTTGGAAGGAGAAGACTTCCTTGTACCTTCCTTGAAGAGGAAAAAATTAGCATCGAATGAATGATCCATACGAGAGGGAAAAAGGCAGACTGGCATTGAAAGCCTTTTTTTTTTTTTTTTTTTGTTGGCATTGGAGGAATCTGGATGTTGAAACACATTGTAAAGAGATGGCATGGTGACCAAATCCAAAGCTCTTGTCATCACCGGAGTAGAAATGAAAAGTGGTAGTTTATCAGAAATTTGATGGGAATGTTACACACCGAATTCAGCATCAAGTTATCAATATGATTGAAGCCTAGTCCCCGTTTGTCTAATATTCAGTATATATAGACGCTTTAATCTGGTCATATCAAGTACTTGCACTAACTTTGAAGTTAGGATAAGAAAAATAATGCCAATTTCCTCATTAGACAGTGTTTATCTGTAACGTGTACTAGAATTGAAATTCTTTACCTCCAAATGCAATTACATATTATCTGCAAGTGTGCAAGTTCAAGTCTTGGTCATACTATTACGTTGAGTTTATACATATCTATATGCAAGGCACTCAAGTTCTGCTTCGCCATTTCAGACGCATTTGGGTCACTGATGGAGCCTTTAAGGTTCAAGACTGTACCCAAGATCGTTTTGCCTTCTCCTTTGATCTGAAACGTGACCGAAATAAGATCTTAAGGGGAGGGCCGTGGTATTTCAACAAAGCCTCGGTTCTGCTACAACAATATGATGGTCTGGAAGATCCACTCGGTATTCCCATGAATCTGCTCTTCTTCTGGGTCAAAATCACAGGTATCCCGCTAGCCATAGAAGATAAGAAAACTATCATGAATATTGCGTCTGTGGCGGGTAAGTATCTGGATTTAGACCAAAGACTGTTTGACAATAAAGGTCAAATTAGGGTTCACGTTGCTCATGCCATATCTCATCCTTTTTTTCTGAAGAGAACTCTCAAAATCATTCCTGGAGTAGTGAAAGAAATTACTTTTTTCTTTGAGAACTTACGTGGAAAATGTAGGGATTGCCATCTTTTGTTTCATGAGCAAGGAGTATGCCCTAATGCTGATGCACAAACTGTGCATGAAACTGCTGCCAGTTCGAAGACATCGGGAAAATCTCTGACATCCCAATTTCCAGGTTTTTCTGATCTTCGTTTCCAGTGTGGAACGTTTCGGTTTCAGGGAATACAAACCCCTCTACTGCCCCCAGTTGCACGTAACCTGTTTGGCACTCCTGTCATGCATAAGCTCCCCAAGCCTATTGTGGTACGTAGTGAGGACTTAAGGCAGGATGATGATGCAAATGCTTTAGCATTGGTCCCTGTTGAAGTGGAGTCCTCCAAGGCGAAAAGAGGCCGGCCTACATCGCCATATGCATCACCAAAAAAACTGAAACTTTGGTTTAATGAAGGTGTTTGAGCCCAAAAGTAATTTTGGCAAGATCCCTTAGGGGATTTAGCACAGCGGGCCGATACCTGTGGCCCAAAAATAAGCCTACTTGGGTTTGGGTTACAGCTTCACCCATTCCGAAATCCATAAGGAAAACGAGCCCTTATTGGAGTCAAGTAGCGGAGATTGTATAGGAAACTTCAATCAATAATCTTTCTATGGCAAGGAACAGTCGAAACCCTAGGTATAAATACCAGGTTTCAAGGACGAATCAAGGACAACTCTCTTCAATCAATCAAACAGATTATCAAAGCCTCTCCGGAGCAAACCTACCTGCAACCTAGTTGCAAACCAGCGAAGCAAGGGTGACGCCCTCGCAACCCAGCGAAGCTAAAGTCACGCTTTAGCAAAACCCGTGCTTTCTCCAAACTTCCCAGTGATTGCTCTGCTCAACCTACAACGTTGAGTATCGATTTGGTGACCCGAAGAGATCACAACCAAAACCCTTATCCGTAAGGCAAGAAGTCCTTTTCCGAAAGGCAGAGAAAAGAGCCTTGTGACGAGGTTGGTGCTCTCCTCGTCCACAACGCTTGATCAAGAAGTCAGGTCAATGGACTCCCCGACAACTGCATCCCACGGTGTCGGCACGCTCACGCACTCAAAAGAGACAGTTTGTACCATACTGGTTTTGGAGCCAAACAGAAGGTGAGACTGCAGCTAGCTCATCTATGGTGCCCAAGAAATTGAAAGTACAGGAATTCCACACCAAATTTTCTGCTAAATCCCTAGGTCTCATTGAAGCTCCAGGGGGTGTCTTAATTCCTAAGGAAGGCTCACTCCCTAAGGAATCTATGCAGCTGATCAAGGTGGAACAAAAAAAGAAAAAAGGTCGGCCTCTGGGGTCGAAAAACAAAAACCCTTCAAAGAAGAAGGTTGCAGCTGATGAGGTGCTTAGCGTGCTCTGCCCTGGAAAACCTCCTAGCCCAAGTGTTAAGGGCAAGGAGAAAAGTTAGTTTTAAATTTCTTTGTTTTATGCCTATTTACTTGTCATTGGTAACATAGTTTATAGGCTTTCTTTGAATAAATGAGCATGGGTACCGTCAAATGATCGGACCTAATCTATGTATCGCTGTGGTTTCACCACAAACTCTTTATCTGCCCAAAGATGGTAGAAGGAGGATATGTAATGGTCCTTTCTGGCCTGAGTATTATTAATATATCGACATTGTTTAAGGAAATCTCTTTTATGTGTTTGGCTCAAACTCTAGGTTACTTGACCTAGTGGTAATAGGGTTAAATTAGAAGGATCTAGATTCCTATTCAATGTACGATTACTTTCCTTATACGATTGAGATTCTATGCATTGTAATCCTCTATATAAAGAGGCCCCTATTATCAATGAGAATACACAACAATTTCCTCTCAATTTCTGATTCCCTAAAACACGTTATCAGCACGAAGCCCTAACCCTGAAACAAATAGCCAAACCCTGATTCAAGAAGCTAAAAACCTTGAATCCGAATTTAAAACCTTGAAGCCTTTTCTGCCTCCACCTCACACATTGAAGAACTCGATCCCAGGAGTCCAGAACCGGCGGCCCCACCCCAAGAACCGGCCGGAAACCCACCGAACATGCCACCGGAAGCTCCATACAAATCGCAGCAAATATTCCACCGGTTCACCATCTTCCGGACCTTCAATTTCCACCAAATTTTGGTAGCAGAAGCCTCTTGATCTGAAGTTTCAGGAACCGGAAGAAAAGGTCCAAAAACCGGCCTAAAAATACTTGAACCGGCCACCTGAGCAGCTGCACCTTGAACCGGCAGAAAAGAAAGAAGAAGAAAAAAAAAGAAAAAAAAAGGGAAAGGAAAAGAAGCCCACAAGCCCAAGAAACCCAAGGCAGAGGCCCACTGCCACGTCAGCAGAGGACCCACAACCACGTCAGCACAGGGACCACTGCTACGTCAGCATATGCTGCAAACATGCCTGCAAGGAAGGACGTCCCTACAAGAGGATGTAGCGCCACCCTACACGGAGGTAGGCATGGCGCCAACGCCAAAGAGAGTAGCACTCTGGCGTTACAGGCCATGGCCCCAGCTAGGATGCATGGGAGGCCCGTGGGTTTCGAAGGATAATTTGGCACATTGCAATCCTTTGATCATCAACACTCAAAATCCGTCTCATGAGTATCTTCCTGGTTATGGTTATCGTTGGGGGACGCCTCAACGTCAGAACCTATTCTTGAGAATATAGAGCTCTATGAAACTTACACTAGTGTACATGAGACGTGGGATAGAAACTCCATCATAATTGATGATGTAGTTGCGCATTTCGTTGTGCATGAGTTTGTTGAGTCAGATGATATCGAACCACGCTCCGTTGATGAATGAATGCCAACGTAGAGAAATCTGGCCTAAATGGAAAGATGCGATCCAAGTTAAGTTGGATTCTCTAACAAAGAGGAAGGTTTTTGAGCCAGTGATGCCAACACCTCCTAACATAAAGCCTATTGACTAATGGGTCTTCGTTAGAAAGCGTAGTGAGAAAAAGATATGGTAATCTCGCCTTATGGCGCAAGGCTTCTCATAAAACGCCCTGGAATTGACTACGATGAGACATATTCTCTCGTAATGGATGTCATTGCACTCAACTACCCTGTCAGTTTGGTAGTTTCCGAATAACTGAACATGCAGCTTACAAATGTGGTCACTACGTATCTCTATAGGGATCTAGATACGGAATATACATAAAGGTTCATGGTGAACTTCATTTACCCAAGTCAAGTAGCTCTAGACCATGGAGCACGTTTACAAAGAGGTTGAAACGCTCACTAAAGTGACTACTTGATTGGGAAGGGATATGCCCACGCGTTTCCATAACAAGTTTCGGATTCTATCGCGGTTCATGTTGGACATGATCTTCATTAGAAGCCCTTAAAGAGTTAAGGGAAACCGCTGAACACTTGAAATCCGATTTTGAGATGAAGGATTATGGGAGAACACGATTATGTCTCGGTTTGGAACTTGAGCATCGTGTTGATAGATGCTTAGGCATTTTGACAATGTCAAACCTTCAAGCACCCCCATGATCGTCCGTAGTCTTGATCCTGAAAAGGATCCTCTTCGTTCGAAGGATGATGACGAAGATGCGCTAGGGGCAGAAATGCCCTAGTTAAGTACAATAGGCGCATTATTGTACCTAGCTCAATGCACAAGACCGTACATCTCATTTACCATGAACTTGTTAGCTAAGAGATAGCTCTGCGCCAACGCGACGCCATTAGATTGGTGTAAAAGATATCCTTCATTACTTGAGATGTACGATTGATATGGGCTTGTTCTATCCCTACAGAGAGACGATGGATTCAAACTCATCACACACCAGGAACGCCGCCAACACTGGCCTGCGTCCATTATCCCCATCCCAAAACGACATGTGTTTTGGAAGGTTTTGCTGATATTGGGTATCTCTCTTACCCATACAAAGGTCATTCCCAAACTGGTTAATTGTTCACCATGGGTAAAGACAGTGATATCTTGGAGGTCTACAGAAATAGACCCTAGTCGCTATATCTTCGAATAATGCAGAGATCATTGCTCTTCACGAAGTGGTTCGTGAATGTATATGGATTGGATCCATAATTACGCATGTTCAAAAAGTTGTGGTTTGAAGTTTACCACAAATGAGCCTACACAAATGAAGCAAGGCTACATCAAAAGCGACAACACCAAGGATAATCAGCAACAACAGACTCTCCTCAAGATCAAAGTGAACTAGGTTCAATCTGAGGACAGTGTGGCAGGCTTACTCACTAAGTCATTGCCTAAATTCCACTTTCGAGAAACATGTTGGTAGCATCGTTTGCGGAAGTTATCCGAACTCCCATGACCGTTGTCATCAGGGGGAGATGCAGACATCAAGGGGAGATGTTTACATGTATGGTCTCGAAACGTGAAGGGTGTGTTGTGTTCTTTTTCCCCTTCGACCGATGTTATTTTTGTCCCACTGGATTTTTGTTACTCGTCAAGGTTTTTAACGAGGCAACGAGAGAAGCACCGCGTTTGGGCAACACAAAGGGGAGTGTTTAAGGAAATCTCTTTTATGTGTTTGGCCCAAACTCTAGGTTACTTGACCTAGTGGTAATATGGTTAAATTAGAAGGATCTAGATTCTTATTCAATGTACGATTACTTTCCTTGTACGATTGTGATTCTATGCATTGTAATCCTCTATATAAAAAGGCCCCTATTATCAATGAGAATACACAGCAATTTCCTCTCAATTTCTTATTCCCTAAAACAGACATGATATTCTTCAAAAAAAAATATTAAAAAAAAAGGGCAAATTACTGGTCACTCCCTCAACTTTTGGGGAGTCGACAGTTCAGTCCCTCGTATCATAATTTTAACAAATAACTCCCTATACATTCAAATCTCACACAATTTGGTTCAAAATGACCATTTTACCCTCACTTCTTTTTTTTCTTTTCTTTTTTTTCTATCCTCTCTCTCACTTCCTCTTCGACTCAGATCAAATAGCAGAGAAGCAGTGAGTGAGGAAATGACCTGAGAAACAAGCCTGTTGAGATTGGTGTAGGTAGGTCGCTCAATGTCAAGCAATCTGCGGCAGATATCATTGATGGCTTCATTGTCCAGAAGCACAGCCACATCAGTGTGCTCCCAGAGCGAGCGAGTGGACAAAACACTGTTATAAGGCTCAACAACAGAGGTTGAGACCTGAGGAGATGGGTAAACAGTGAATCCAAGCTTAGATTTCTTCCCATAGTCCACAGAGAGCCTCTCCAAGAGCAGAGATCCAAGCCCACCTCCGACGGCATGGGACACTAGAAACCCTTGAAGCCCAGTACAGTTGTCCGCAAGCTTCCGGATCCGATCCACAATCTCCTTCCCAATTGTGTAATGGCCTCTGGCAAAGTTATTGGCGGCGTCCTCTTTGCCGCTGATGAGCTGCTCGGGGTGGAACAGCCGGTAAGTTCCGGTCCTCCTCGTTGATGACGGTGGGCTCCAGATCCAGGAACACGACGCGGGGGACGTGCAATCCGGCTCCGGTTTCATTGAAGAAAGTGTTGAAGGCGTCGTCTCCACCGCCGACGGTCTTGTCACTCTGCATTTGGCCAAGCGGAATGCCGTTTTCCTTACGGCGTATCTTCTCGAGCCCGTCCATGATGGCGGAGACGGGGAGCGTGGAATGGAAAACCTCCATTTTCTCCGGAACACTTGAAATTGGCGTTGGAGAAGTTGGATTTGTAGGGTCTGAATCACACTTGAAATTATGGCAGATGTGATTCACACTTGATTAATGCAGATGTGATTTCAACTTGATTAATGCAGATGTGATTTCAAATTACGGCAGATGTGATTCACACTTGATTAATGACCTGAGTCGAAGAGGAAGTGAGAGAGAGGATAGAAAAAAAAAAAAAGAGGAAGTGAGAGAGAGGATAGAAAAAAAAGAAAAGAAAAAAAAGAAGTGAGGGTAAAATGGTCATTTTGGACCAAATTGTGTGAGATTTGAATGTATAGGGAGTTATTTGTTAAAATTATGATACGAGGGACTGAACTGTCGACTCCCCAAAAGTTGAGGGAGTGACCAGTAATTTGCCCAAAAAAAAATATGCAAGGAAGTAATTTATACACAAGTTCTATACAATGAAAGTAATTTAAACATGATTTCTACAAGGAACTCTCACACAATTCTATTTACATGCAAGGAATAGATCCACAACAAGATTAAGGAATTCTATGGATTTCTGTACAAGGTTTGTGCTTGTAAGCAAGGTAGGCTTGAACCACAACTAAACATGAACATTCCAAGAAAGGCTTTTACTTTGAGTGGTAAAACATTACAAAATTGACATGACGGAATTTGCTTTCCCAAAATTCGCTTTTGGATTAGAGCAGTTATACATCAGATGCATCCCAACATGGCTATTAATCTCAATTTGTTCACGACACTACATTTTCTCCTGAAGTTCTGATGTAACTCGAGGGCAAATTGTCAACAAGAGCAAGTAACAATAAGAGATCTCAAGTACCTGCAGCAAAAGCAAGAAGAAATTGATGTATCAATTCAAAAACATGAATGCTTCAACTAATAACGAAATCACAAGTTAACATATCATCTGTATTATTAGTCTATTGTGAAAAAATAAAATGAACTCAGTGCACATAAACATCCAGGGACGGATGAGTTCACAAACCATAAAAGGAAAGATAACCCAAGGCCCAAGCTCATATCCACAAAATGCTAGACAAAACTAGCAAACACAAACTAGAAGAACATATAAATGGAGAAAGAAACGAAGACTTAAATTTCATAACATACTTCTGTTATAGTTAAACAACCCAACTTGGAGGAAAATAAGGAAAGGAATACTTTTCCACATCGCATTTATATTGACAATGGAGGAAATATGGTTATCTCATTTACCCAACTACAGTACAAAGTTAACAATGCAGGAAAGCTAAATATAGCAAATTGATCTCAAATTGTGATTGATGCCATTATATCAATATCTCCTGGCTGCAAAAGTAACTTCACAGACAAGGAAGTCTAATTCAGCCTCACAAGAACAGGTTACTACTAATTAAGGAAAGCTCATAAAAAATACTTTGTGAATACCTAAGTTACATCTTCTGTTTCTTCAAATGGTCTAAGGTCGTAAGTCACAACAAGCATAGCTACATCATCATTATCATTTTACAAGAAATTTACATGCAGCTTTTACAACATAGAAGTGACAAAATGAGATGGGTCATGTATGACACAGATATTCTCTGATTTTTATATGACTAGCTTCCAAGGACAAAATAAACTTAAAAGAATGACTAATTTAGTTGATTCATCCTGAGATCTAGAGGAACAATAGCAACATTTGCAATGATTAAGTGTTCAAAACTGTCTATGTGGTAAAGTCGTAAAGAAGTTTCCAATCTTTAGGCACTTTGTTATGTGCTAAATGAATGCCAAAGAACACCGTCTAACAGTAGCAATTGCTTACGTAGTTGCAGCTCTGTAGATATCCCACCGATAACTAATGACTAAAGCAATCTTTTTAGACCAATCCAGCACATGCTGCCAATTTGCACTTTCTGTAGCATGTTTTTATTAGTATAATATGGTCCACAAAGATTCTAAAACTTCTACATAAGACGAGAAAATTATGATGGTGTAAAATAAGGTCTGCAGAACACATATTTCACACATCAGTGGATACAACTATTTGAGAAGGCAAACAAATCACAGTGGTGCTGAACAAGTACAAATGACTAAAAGAAATGAACAAAAACAAATAGGACATACAGACCCGGAAGTAAGACTAAAAAGCCCATGGACAGAAATGTGTTGTGATCTCGTTTCTGTATCCCCTGTTCCAAGCTGTCCATATTCATTGTTATAAGTGCCATCTGCCTTCTGTGTGCCCGGGGGGAGGAGGGGTCGCCGTGCGTGAAATGCCCCCTATTAATGAGCTTCACCGCTACTCAGAGGATATATATATATATATATATATATATATATATATATATATATATATATATATATATATCATTCGTCTCAGATAAAAAAAAAAAAAAAAAAAAAAACTACATGCTTTCTGTAGCAAAAACTGAACTCCAGCAAAATCATTTACAAGCAAGAGCTTTGTAACCACTTTGCGCAGCAACATATATATAGCAGGACACATTCGACCTATTATCATGTAGAAATGTTCTCACGTCTCTAGCAAATGTTTAAAAATTAAAACTACGCATGCAAATAAAGCTCTAAGTTGCATAGGTTGCTGAAATTTTGCACAAGGGTAATTGGCTGCGTTTCACATATGCAGTTGCAGTCAAAGACAGCATATCCCATGGAAGTCACAAAACACAAAACCGCAAGAATTAGCCATTGTTGGAAGTGAACCTATTCAAAGAGGTAAAATGCATGAGACATTTGTAAGATCAAATATGGACATAACACATATCATCATAAAGTAATTGATGATTAGCTTAATATCAATCCTAGTTTAACATGGATACAAACAGTAAATCAATACTAGTAACTTAATGAATAGTGTATCAATTCATTAAGGATAGTAATCCATTGCTTAGTCGACAAGAAAGGCTACAAGTTGTGATACATTAGGAATCTAAGAGTGAAACCTAAACCGACAAGGAATGCTTTAATGGGAAGCTTCTTGAGGTTTAAGTCTCATATATATACAGATGAATTGGTCCCTGATTACTACCACGACTATTGCATATTGTTCTGTCCATTGAGAAGCAAGTTGGTAAGTAACAGAAGACCACATTCAGTGATCGAGTTAAGCAGTTGCATAAGATGGAATCCATGCCTGTTATTGCTGAAGGTAAGCCTTAATCCTTTTATGATTGTTGTGCATATGTTGTGAGCATGTAACTATGGTTTTACAATTGGTATCAAAGCATAGGCTCACAAATATGAAAAATCGTTTTAGGGTTTTGCAAAACAAACATAAAATTTTTTAAGAGTTTTTTGCTTTACGGGTCAAGTAATTGATCAGGTTACTGACCAAGTCACTGGTCATGTAACTGGTCAGGTATCTGACCAAGTAAGTAACTGACCAGGTAACTGACCAAGTAACTAGTCAGGTACCTGATCAAGGTAAGTTACTTAAGTCGACTGCTGCATCTGGTTAATTATAAAATTCACGCTTCCGCTATGATTTCTTAAGCAGCAAATTGGGGAAAAAGCAAAAACAGGTTTTTCTGTGAAAATTGTTTTCGGTTCAAAGCATGATAATTGAATTTTTGATTGTGCTCAAGAACCCTAGTTGCATTCCCGGCGTGCGTTAGGCTAGAGTAGATGGTGACCGGATGAAATTTACAATTTCTTGATTGTTCTGTGGTTTCTTGGAATCGAATCAATTTTGGTTATGCTTGAATATGCATGTTGAATTGATTGATGATATGGTATTGTATCTGTGATTGTGTAAAATTGTATGAAGAACAGAAATCTCCCAGATTTTGTTTACACGTTAAAGTTGACAGATACAAGAGCTTAATTTTCTTACAAGGATGAATCTGGATAGAATGTAAAGTAAAAGAGCTCATATGTTTTGTGGTTTTCTGTTGGCATAAGTGATTATGATGCACAAAGCATCCTTCATTGATGTTGGCAGAAAACATTGATCAGGTACGTGTAACTGGTCAAGTAACTGACCAAGCAACTGACCAAGTAACTGTACCTGATCGAGTAACAAAACTGAAATTGTGTTTTGTGTTTTAAAACTATGCTTCAGTTTTATCTTCCAAAGAAGTGGTAAAGTATGGTTTTAGAATACAAAACAGCAGTATGCATGCTAGATGAAAATAAATACGGATACTTAGAAATTTTTCTTCTGTCTAAAGATGTGGATAAATTTCTTTGGATAACTTGTTTTCATTGAACATGGCATATTGATAAAGAACTCCAGGATATTAAGTTTCTGCTCAAAAGTGATGCTTAATATTGTTTTTGTTATGGACTGACATGAATGCAAGTATGGTTGTTTAGGTTTTCTGTATGTTCTTGTTTTGGTTACTTAAAGCTAAATAAAACACAGAAAACTTAAACATATTTTCTTTACAAACTGAGAACTCACTCGAATTTTTGTTTTGCTCCTTAGGTAACTCTTACATGAACTTGAACAGTGTCTTGATGTTAACTGGAACCAACTATAGAGCTTGGCTAGACTCTGTGGAAAATTATATGGGAATGCATGAGAACATAGACTACTGCTTTACTGAGGATAAGCCTGAAGAGTTAAATGAAAAGAGCACCAAGAAAGATACTGACCTTTACAAGAAGTGGCATAGATCCAATAGAATGGCTAAGAACCTCATTAGAACATCTATGTCTAAGACTGTCAGGGGAAGTATAGAAGAGCCTGAGCTAGCATCAGATTTTCTGGAACTCATAGGTGCTAAGTTTAAAGAAAGTGAAAAAGCAGAAGCAGCTAGGCTAACCAAGGAGTTTCATGATCTAAAGTACATGGGTTCAGGGGGAGTTAGAGAGCATATTATGAAGATGATCAATATAAATGGCAGACTCAGAGAGCTCTTGATGGGGGTTAGGGATGAGCAGGTAGTGCATTATGCACTACATTCCTTGCCTAACAGTTTTAGTCATCTTAGGACCAGTTACAACTCTCAAAAGGGAAATTGGACTCTAGATGCACTTATATCCATCTGTGTGGATGAGGAATCTAGGATCAAGGAAGAAAAGGAACCTGCTACAACCATTAACCTCATTGAGAAGCCTAAAAGGAAAAAGCCCCAGAACAAGCTCAAGCCTACCAAAGCCATAACTAAGAGTTCAACAGCTGCAGTGGCCAAGGAAAACAGGCCATTCAGGTTCAAGTGCTACTTTTGCAAAAGAGTAGGACACATGAAAAAGGACTGCACTGGCTATAAGAATTGGTTAGCCAAAAAGGGTAAGATTTTTTCTAATACAGTTTTTTCCTTAGAAATTAATCTTATAAATGTTGAACCACAGTCTTGGTGGATAGATTCAGGCTCACCTATTCATATTACTAATTCTTTGCAGGGATTCATAAGGAGGAGAATCCCAAAAAGTGATGAAGTGAACCTGTGTGTAGGCAACGGCATGAGAGTGGCAGTCAAGGCTATTGGAACCTTAAAGCTCGATTTAGGATTAGGAAAATTATTAGTTCTGGACAATGTTTTTTATGTACCTTCCATGAGAAGAAATTTGGTTTCAGTTTCTCTTTTAGTAAAATCTGGTTGTAGACTTGTTATGGATAGTAATGGAATTCTTATTTCTAAAAATTCTGTTCAAATTGGTTCTGGTGTTATTATGAATGATTATTTACAGTTAAATTGTTCAATGGCTCAACAAGAAATTTTACTTGTTGAAAATAACACCAACAGTACTAGCACTTTAACAGGTGTTAAAAGAACCAAACTAAATGAAAAGTCTGCATTTTTATGGCATAGAAGACTCGGCCATGTTTCAAAAGAGAGACTGAAAATTTTGGTGAAAAACAACATCCTAAATGAACTTGATTTTTCTGATCTAACAGATTGTGTTGAATGCTTTAAGGGAAAAATAACTAATACTAGAAAGAAGACTGCATATAGAAGCCAAAATTTATTAGAACTCATACACACTGATATATGTGGACCATTTAGGCATCAAACTATCTGTGGGAATGTGTATTTTATCACATTCATTGATGATTTTTCTAGATACAGTTATGTTTATCTACTTTCAGAAAAGGCACAAGCATTGAAAGCTTTTCAAATCTTTAAGTCTGAGGTAGAAAATCAACTAGAAAAGAAAATCAAAACAGTAAGATCAGATAGAGGGGGTGAGTTCTATGGCAAGTACACTGAATCCGGCCAACAAAAGGGTCCATTTGCCTTGTTTTTGCAAGAAAATGGAATTAAAGCTCAATATACAACACCCTATAACCCACAACAGAATGGTGTTGCAGAGAGAAAGAATAGGACTCTTTTGAACATGGTTAGATGTATGATGTGTACAACAGGTTTGCCTAAATTTCTGTGGGGTGAGGCTTTAAAAACTGCAAATTATATTTGCAACAGAACACCTAGCAAAGCCATAGAAAATACTGCTTTTGAGCTTTGGTGTGGCAGAAAACCTAGTCTTCATCACTGCCATGTTTGGGGATGTCATGCAGAAGCTAGGATTTATAATCCAAGCTTGAATAAACTTGATCCTAAGACAGTTAGTTGCTATTTTATAGGTTATCCAGATAAATCTAAAGGCTATAAATTATATTCTGCTCATCATTCACCTAGAATTTTTGAAACACATCAAGTAAAGTTTCTAAGTGAAAAAGTTCACAATACAAACCTTGAGGATTTAACCTCAGATTTTGAGGAAATTGTGTCGGATGAGAATATAAGTGTTGTATTGCCTTTAGAACAAGATGTAACTGATCGAGTCACTGGTCGAGTAACTGACCTCGTAACTGTCCCTGATCAAGTAACCGGTCATGTAACTGGTCATGTCACTGACCATGTAACTGACCAAGTAACTGTACCTGGTCATGTAACTGACCATGTAACTGGTCAAGTACCTGTCACTGGTCAAGTCACTGACCAAGTAACTGTCGCTGGACAAGTAACTGACCATGTCACTGGTCAAGTAACTAACCAAGTAACTGTCACTGGTCAAGTAACTGACCCTGTAACTGATCAAGTCCCTGTCAACCCTCAGCCTAGAAGATCACAGAGAGCAAGAAAACCAACTTATGGGGGGGAAGATAATGACTACATTGTTTATCTGCAAGAAGCAGAAATTGAAATGGACTGTGCAGAGGACAATGATCCAACTACATTTAACCAGGCTATTGAAAGTAATGAATCTCACCAATGGCAGCTAGCAATGGAAGCAGAAATTGATTCCATGAGCCAAAATGCAGTTTGGGAATTAGTTGAACCTGACCCTAATCAGAAACCTATAGGTTGTAAATGGGTTTTCAAAACCAAAAGAGATGCAAATGGCAATGTAGAGAGACATAAAGCAAGATTAGTTGCCAAGGGTTTTACACAGAAGGAGGGCATTGATTTTACTGAGACTTTTTCTCCAGTTTCTACAAAAGACTCGTTTAGGATAATCATGGCTTTAGTGGCTCATTTTGATATGGAGCTGCACCAAATGGATGTTAAAACAGCCTTCTTGAATGGTGAACTAGATGAAGTGATTTATATGAAGCAGCCAGAAGGTTTTGTGCAAGCTGGAAGTGAAAACTTAGTATGCAGGTTAAGAAAATCAATTTATGGCCTTAAACAAGCTTCTAGACAGTGGTACAAGAAATTTGATTCTGTGATTTCTACTTTTGGATTTACAGAGAATCTTGTTGATGAGTGTGTTTACTTGAAGACAATTGGGAACAATTTTATTTTCCTAGTACTCTATGTCGATGATATACTTTTGGCTAGCAGTAATTTTAAACTGCTTAAAGACACCAAGAGTTTTCTGTCAAAGAATTTTGACATGAAAGACTTAGGAGAAGCATCCTATGTACTAGGCATTGAGATTAAAAGAGATAGAGCACATAGACTACTTGGTTTGTCTCAACAGAACTATATTACCAAAGTTTTGAAGAGATTTGGTATGGAAAAGTGTGCAGCTGGAGAAGTTCCCATGTCCAAAGGTGATAAGTTAACCAAGAAGCAGAGTCCTAATAGTGATGTTGAGAAAGAAATTATGGAGTCAAAGCCTTATGCTAGACTTGTAGGAAGTCTCATGTATGCACAAGTCTGCACTAGGCCAGACTTGTCTTTTGCAGTAGGGATTTTATCGAGATTTCAATCTAATCCAGGCCATGAACATTGGGTAGCTGGGAAGAAAGTGTTGAGGTACCTGCAGAAAACTAAATGTCACATGCTAGTTTATAGGCAAGTGGAGGATTTGAAACTCGTTGGATTTTCAGATTCTGATTTCGCAGGGAACTATTCGGACTCCAAGAAGTCAACTTGTGGATATGTGTACATGCTAGCAGGAGGTGCAGTTGCTTGGAAAACCATGAAGCAAACACTAGTTTCAACCTCCACCATGCAAGCTGAATTTATTGCAGTATATGAAACTGTGTGTGAAGGACTTTGGATCAGGAATTTCTTGATGCAGACCAAAGTGTTAAGTCACATTGTGGCAGGCACACTTGTGATTTATTGTGATAATGAAGCAGCAGTTTTCTTTAGCAAGAACAGTAAAAGATCAAATAATTCTAAACACATTGATCTAAAGTATTACAGTGTTAGAGAAAGGGTAAAGCATGGTGAAATAGCTGTTTTGAGTATTGACACGAATTCACAGCTAGCAGACCCCTTCACCAAGGCCTTGTCAGTAGCAGCATTCCAGAAGCATACGGCAAGCATTGGAGTTTTAGCTAATCTAGATGCTTAGGTTCAGTAGAGAGTTAATCCAGTTGGAGCAATTTAAATTTCTAAGGTTTTTGAGTTCTTGTATTTTTAGTTGTGATCTTTTGACTTTATTTATCACAACTTGTTTGTAATGACAGATTTTATTATTATCAATAAACTTTTGAGGTATTTCCAGTTATGATTTTGCTGCAGCTTTATTGTTTTATTTTGGAAATTATCATCTTGTTTTGAATATCATACTTGCTATCAGATGGCTTAAATCATGTGAAGCATGATGTTAAGGTTCAAGCAATATTTTTTAAGCCATCAGTGTTCAGTAAATTTGCTTGAGTTTCTGGTTTTAGAAACATAAAGTAGGACCTAATATATGTTTACTTGTTGATACACATTAACATATATTGTATCACTTCTGGTTGAACATATGTGGATTGCAGAAGCTTATGTTAGTGGTTTTGAAACTCTGCATTTTTGTTAAAATGTATACTGTTTCTTGCTCTGCATAAGTAACTGTGATCTGACCATGTTGGAATGGATTTTCGATTTGAGTTTGTTATCTGGCGCGCACTTCAGTAAGTTAAGTAGGTTTTGATGTTCTCTGGTGCAAATCATCGAGCATGATATGTGTGAGTCCAAGGGGGAGATTGTAAGATCAAATATGGACATAACACATATCATCATAAAGTAATTGATGATTAGCTTAATATCAATCCTAGTTTAACATGGATACAAACAGTAAATCAATACTAGTAACTTAATGAATAGTGTATCAATTCATTAAGGATAGTAATCCATTGCTTAGTCGACAAGAAAGGCTACAAGTTGTGATACATTAGGAATCTAAGAGTGAAACCTAAACCGACAAGGAATGCTTTAATGGGAAGCTTCTTGAGGTTTAAGTCTCATATATATACAGATGAATTGGTCCCTGATTACTACCACGACTATTGCATATTGTTCTGTCCATTGAGAAGCAAGTTGGTAAGTAACAGAAGACCACATTCAGTGATCGAGTTAAGCAGTTGCATAAGATGGAATCCATGCCTGTTATTGCTGAAGGTAAGCCTTAATCCTTTTATGATTGTTGTGCATATGTTGTGAGCATGTAACTATGGTTTTACAACATTTGCCAAAAAATTGCATTTGGAGCATTTATTCAAACAGCTAATGTGCACACTAAAAGATCCAATGAATCAAAATTTTCTAACCTATAGGTTGATTCATAGTCCCACAAATTCAGTAATCTAGCCATAAGCGGCACTCAAACCCATCTCTCTGATTTTGTATAAAAAGAGGAAACAAGCTTACCTTTGATTTTGATTGCAGCTCTGGGAGCAAGCAACCCCTATAACTTGGCATATGTAAGGCAAATGTTCAAATATAAGCAAAGTGAGAATTCCCAGGGTTTGTTAAAAATGGGATTAAAAAGAGTTTTAATGACCTCCTCTCCCTGGGATTCAAGAGCAGTGAGAATTCCGAGGAATTGTAAAGATATCAATCAAACAAATGACAACCCACATTGGTCAACTCAAAACGTACAAATGCCTCCCTCATGTAATCAAAAGCAAACTATGCTACCCATCAAAAACAAAGAGCTAACCATCAAAATTGATCAAGTGATAGTTACAAAAACAATAAACAAGATAAATTAATTAGAAGAGGTGGCGGAACCCGATCCCATTCCCATCATGAAAACCAAGCAGCCTAAGCTTAAGACCCACCCAGCTTTTCTCACCATCGTCTTCCTCATCTTCTGGTTTGTAATCTTCCTAAATAATCAACACAACCGGAAATCATTTATCGGACATGATATATAAACTGCATGATATATAAAACCAGAGGCTCTAAACGGGAAACTGGGGAAAGCTAGCCAGCAATTGAGCATCATCGGGAACAAAACCCATCTGGTCAGTTTTATGAAACAAAAGGGGGGAGGTTCAAATTTAATGGATGAAATGGTAGCTACATATAGCCTCATTCTGAGTTGGAATTGATGGCTGGTTTGTTTGAGGGTATCTAAGTCTAACATGCTCAGGTCCCATATGTTTTGTTTTCTTTTATATATCCACCAATATTGCTGTTCAGACGAAAAAAAAAAACAAAATCCACCAATATTGCTGACTGCAACTCCGTACTTATATCTATATATTATTCTGAATAATTCTTCTAGAGAGAACCTCATAAATATATGGCAGAAAGATCGATATAGCTCCATGTTTTCTATTTATTAGATTTGAATAGGTTTTTTGTGTGTTTGGTTTGTACGTACCAAAGAACGACAACCCATCATATGTATTAAGATATATAAGAAACGTACATGATTTGAAGTTTATACAGGCACGGGTTGGACAAGTGTAGAAATTACAAAATCCTTGAGCACAGTATCATGAAGAGTAGTGTAACCGTCTCCGTACTTGTATAGAACATCCGTGGCACGTGCAAAGTTAATAATTCGAGTTAGCAATGGCCTCGGAACAACATTAGGGAGCTGAGGAGGAACGATTCATTTATGTCCTTCCATGCGTCACTCACTTTCCTACGCAATTCGATTATTGCCTCTTCTTCTGTGGCACCATATTCTTTCATGTACGTAGCACTCTACAGCTGAGGTTATAACATGTCCTCTCTTTTGCTCAAACTACAAATGCAGAGACGTACATGATCATCTAGCTAGGTTCAAATACAAAGCTTAATAATTGCTGTAATTAGAAGAAAAAAAATGCATGCACTAGAGGAATTGGCTCATATATATACAGAACCGTGGTAAGTACAATATATCAATTAACAACCACTATACCAGTATAAAGTCTTAAAGTGATCGATGATGAAATTAGTGGACAACAAGTATCGATCAAGACTTGCTATATAGCAATAGGTATGTACGTACCTTATGGTCCGCTATGTCATCCATGAGTCGGCCAACTACCGCAGCCGCTTTTACAGCCTTGGGATAAGTGGCCAACCAATCGAAGGAGTCTTGTGTAGCAACATCTCCCATTCCAACAAAAGATGTTGTTATTAGCAGAGGGAAGCCTGTGGTCATTCAAGCTAGGGCCATGTATTCATCCATTGTTGGTATGTGTTTCTGGTGCAACCATTTAGCTTCAAGGAAGTAATTTTCAGCTTGCTTTTTCATCTACATATAAGAGACAACCGATCGATTAACGTACATTTGTTCGTCACTAACCAAAGTCATATTTTACATACATAAACTATGTATATAGACTTAAAACTCAAAAAGTACTAGGCTAATGGGGCTTACAGCTTCTCTGGCGTAGTGGATTCGATACAACTTTCTTTCCTTTGCAAGCTCTTCTTCAATTTCAGTGTAGACTTCTAACAGTGCCTTATAACAGACTTTCATATAATCTGCAGGTAACAGATCTATGGCATAGACGTCCCACCTAATCGATTAGTAGACAATTGAAAAGTTAGCCCTGCATATTTTAACATACCCAAAAATGCACTTAAACCAAAAAACCATTGATTTGTAGTATTTATATATGCCGATACTTATTATCAACCATGCATGCATGTATATAACTATATACATATATATATATATATATATATATATATAATTTAAATTGTTTTTGATGATCTTGACTACCCCTCTTAATTCTAGGTCACTCAAATAATATATGACCTGCAAAAGTTTCAGGAAAAACAAAAACCATTTAACCATTTCAGTTATTTCCAACACTCTACATTTATCTTTAATGATTTGTATGTGTGTGCGCGTGTGCGTGTGTATTGAGGTAAATCCATGTGTATCTTTTAACTAGCTTTCAATTGTTGGGTGATCAAGTTTAGACAAGGGCTAGTGACAGTTAATTTAAATAATAAATTAACCTTTGAATAGCTTTAGTAAAGAGCTCTAGTTCTTCAAGTGTGCCATAGGCATCATAAATGTCATCGATAATAGATGTCATGGCGGTGACTTTGCATGATGTCCTCCTAGCAAAGGAATATTGAGGTTCGAAGTACACTGACAAAACCCAGCCAAAGTAAGCTTCGGTAACTCTATCTCTTATAAACGGCAACGTGTTTCTCACGTTCAAGTCCTTCCACCACCTACAATTAAATTACAGAACAATTTAATTGGTAGAACCAAATAGTATTTCTTAGATTTAGTAAATATGTAAGTAGTTTGATAGTTAATTAACCTTGTAATTTCACATAGTTCCTTTTGATGGACTTGCTGCAGTAGGTTGAAATCCAACTTTGCAAAAGTCAGGAGAGTCTCGTTATGTGAATCGCATTCATGATAGATTGACAAGTAATATCTAGCTTCCACCCTTGTGATGCCCTTTCGAAGTGGCTGAGTTAAGGAATGAGCTACTTGTTTCGAAAGTGGAGGGCTTAAACTGTGTTTGATCGACTCAAGATGAGTGGTGGTGAAAGCTAGAGCCTTTTCAAGTATGTCTTCTCCGTGTATCCTAAGATGGGCGGCTTCATACAAGCTTAATAGTCCTGATACATCACTCAAGAGAGATGCCTTAAATTTTTGATCATTTGCTTCCATGTACTTGTTGAACATATCTGCATTACCAGGGAATCCATTATACGAGCCTCTATATATCATATTATCTATATACAGACAAAGACAAAGAGATGGACAAATTTCATGTCAGGCTATTATCCGTATATTGGCATGCATGGGCATAGAAATTCAACTAAGAGTTTACGAAATCATGTCGATGCTAATATTATACGTATCAAGTAACATATACTATTTTTCCTTAGTTTAGCACTATAAAGCGAGCTATTAGAATACACACACAAATGAACAACTTACCGCATGAAACATTGTAACCTTGTTGTCTCAGCAATCGAAAACGGAGAGCAATAGTGTATAGGTCATCTTCACTACCATAAGAGTAGTTGTGGTGACTTTGTTTCAAAATTTCATCAATCTCATTTTCAAAATGATAGGACACGCCTAGGCGTTGAATGTCATCAACCAAGTCCAATTGTTGTGAAGGGTTTTTGAAGGAGTCAATTAGCATTCTCTTCACCTCTTCTTTCAGTTCTCGGACATGTTGCTCAAGTTTAATGTCAACTTCCTACACAAGCAAATTGAAGAAAAGAAAAATTATATGATTTTCAAATGCTCTAAATTAACGTGGCCATGCATTTGCTTTAGCCTTATTGGAGTTTTTAGCTACGCATAAGGAGTTGTACGTACGTAAAAAAACACACACACACACACACACACACACACACACACACACACATATATATATATCTGTGTGTGTGTGTGTATTCAGGTCGGATCAGAAGCGGATGTCTGTAAAGAAGCAAAAGTGCAGACGTCCCTCTTCCAGCCTCGATCAGGCAATGATTTCAGGCGCTGCGGTTGCCAGATGAACCCTCTGGACATCCCGGACGGCGTCACCATCAAGACGAAGCCTCAGCTGATCGGAATCGAAGGGGTGCACAGCGAGCTCGCTTGAAACCATGGAAGTCCATCGAGGTCGACTTTGAATTATTCATCGACGACTCCAACGGCATGCAGAGGCTCGACATCGAGGCCTGGTTCGGCACCGACAACCGCAGCGTCGCCTGATCGAGACCGGAGGAGGAACGTCCGCACTTTTGCGTCTGTGCGGACGTCCTATTCTGAACGGCTCCGTATATATATTTATAGCTTACATGGTATTGCAATGATGCAAAACAATAAAATTATGCCCAACTGAAATTTTAGAATTAAAATCAATATAAGTATATATTATTGGAAATTGCTAACTTAAAGAAAAATATGCGCTTCTACATACATATATTATATATCCTACCATGGTAGCATAAGAGAGAAAATGATCACCCCAAATGCTTGGGGTAAAATTAGCTGAAGGTCGCTTAACATCAGCAACGGTATCTGGCCTTTCAGCTTGAGATGCTAAAACTTGGAGAGACATTTTCTTGTATGAATGGCTTTGCGCGAGTAGAAGAAGTTTGAAAGAATATATATAAGTGCTAGCTGCACGTGTTGGTTTAAAAAATGGAAAAAGACAAAAGAAAAAATAAAAAAGGTGAACAGTCGAATGTGCTAGCTGCACGTGTTGATTGATTAATTAAAGCAAAGGATCTTGCGTAATTATGCTTTCCCGACCAATTCACGTGGCACAATCCCAGCCCTTGTTTTGATCTTTTTTCTTACTCCACATTTTATTTTATTTTAAAAGATTTTTTTTAAAAGATTTTTTTTTTCCTTACCTCACATGCCTTATCCATTCGTTCTCTCCAACAGGTGAAGACCAACAGCCACCCAAACTCTATCATCTCCTCTCTCTGTCTCTCTCAACTAATCAGCCATAAACACATATATAGACACATGACATACACTAGCAATAAATCAGCCACACACATATATGTTGGAAAAGTGACAAGCCGCCTCTTCAGGTTACGCTTGGGACTTGGTGTCTCATACAGTCGAGTTGCAATTTGGAAGAGCTCCCGTTTGGATTGGGATCACAAGATTTGAAATTGGATGCTTGTGGTCAAGGTGGAGCTATTGGAATTCAGATCATGAGACAATTGAAGATGGCTCGAATCAAGCCAAGGTGGAGATTGTTGGAAAAGTGTAGCTTAGATTAGAGCCATTTGGAATCCCACATCAGAAAGGTGAAGAATCATCCTTGGGTTATAAGGAATGGTACCACACACACTAATGCAGAGGCCTTTTGTATTAAAACCCCATACTCGTTCTGCACCGGGTGGCTAAAGTGGGGGGAGTATCGGCATTATTGGATCCGTGTGTGTGTGACTCATTTGCCGCTTCCGCACAACAATATACACATGCACTAGCAATGTGACCGCTTTTCTCGCATGTCATATTGTGAGGTTAATGAAAAATAGATCAACTAAGGGCTAGTTTGGGATTACTGTGACTTAAAAAAAAAAAAACTGCTGCTGTTGTGTTGTGAGAATAATAAACAGTTTCATGTTTTTAAATAATATTTTTAAAAGTGCTGTCAGTACATAAAACAACTTCAAAGTGTGTTTTAATCAAGGTTTTAAATTTCTCCAAAACTGCTGAAATTTCCGTCGAAATTTGCGTAATTTTGAAGTACCGAAACGAAATTCATATGCTATATCATTTCCGTCAGAAGTTTCCCGAAATTTTCTGAAATTTTCCGTACATTTCCACGAAATTCTTAATTTCCGAAATATCTACACACACAATATATATTTAAAAATTCACACCGAAATTTTGTTCGAAATTTCTCTAAAATTTCTGTTAAATTTTTATGTCACCTACAATGAATTTTTACTTCATACTTTTATAGAGAAAATATGAAATTTTGGTTTTTTTTTTTTTTTTTTTTTTTTTTTGGAATCAAGTTGAATACAACAAAAAGCCTTTTTGTTTTTATCTGCTACAAAGTTGAATGCTCCAACCATAACATGATTTCCTTTTTGCTTCGTCTCAAATATTGTATGCTTCATACACTGTAACATCATATTAGGTAATTCCACAATATCCGATATATGGATTGCATGTGGAAATGGAACAACACGTACACATACAATAACCATGTGATGAAGTACGAAAATCATTTCCAAAATTCATGTACTTAGGAGCAGTATTGTATGATACTAAATGAAAGCAGTTCAACCAGCTACATCGAACCACATCATAGTAGCTTTTATATTCCTTTTGTTGTACTTGTTCATTTTCATTCACGGGGTTTTGGTTTTATGTGCCCCGCCCCACCCCCTTGTAATTTTCTAATTATTAAAAAAAGTAAATCATATTTACATTATCAATGACAACACATTATCAATACACATAGATAAAACACTAGTTTAGCAACCTACTACAGTACTAGTTAATTACTCGTCCATATAAAATATCATAATTCTATTATAAATGTATAATTTTAGAGATGTTACATTGTAAATAGGTTTATTATAGGTTAGTTTAGTCTATATAAAAGTTTCATTCAAAAATATCATTTTATAAATGCAATTAATTTGATTTCTTTATTTTTAACCGAAATTTCCACCGAAATCGAAACTTTCTCCTAAATTTCCTTAAATTTGAAGTACCGAAATCGAAACCGAAACTGAAATTTGAAACCTTGGTTTTAATCGATAATAGCTTCTAAAAGTAACATTTGGGTTGCTACTAAAAATCTAAAATCTACTGTCAGTTACCTATAATTTTAAATTAAAGCTGCTTTTTCTTTATTTACCAAACACAATATAATCTAAAATTTTAGATAAAAACTTTTTTTTTTTTTAAATGAAGCAATCCCAAACGGAGCCTAAAAAGAATAGTGATTTTCTTTTTGGATATATCATAATGGTGATTTGGTTACTTTTTCAGTTTTACACTTTTATCTATTAATATTTTATTGGTTTAATTTAATAGTTATGTTATGTAAGGGTATTATGGACAGTTTAAAATTTGGTGAAACTCTTTGACACCAAAAAATAGCCTCCATTTAGAGCGGTAGATAGACACACACACCATTCCCTTTTCTTTCCTCTATCACTGACCAGCCACTACACCATTCTCCATCCTTTTCTCTCTCACCGCCAATACCCAATATTCTAATTTTTTCTTTCTCTTTTCTCTCATTTGCTCTACATCAAACCTTCATCAAATTTTCAAAGGATTTCAAAGAGAATCAAGATTTTGAGCTTGGGTAAAAGTGAGAAGCTATAAATCAATTAAGGCTTGTCATATTTGCTCCATAGCAATTGTGACTTATTCTTGTGACTTCTCACTTCTTTTTTTTTTTTTTTTTTTGAAAATAAATTTCATTGAATCAATTAACGATTACAATCATTTCGAATGGCATCCCTTATAAATTCGGGAGCTATGACAAACCAAGTTTGACTATCCCTATTTCTTAAGGCATGAGAAGCAAATCCATGAGCTACTGTATTTGCTTCCCTTGGTACATAATTAATTCTATAACCACCATGATTTTGCAGCACTAGTCTGATCTCATCAAGCAACATACTCATTGTAGATAAATCCGGTTCAGTTGAATGCAAAGCTTGAACCAATAAAGAGCTATCAGATTCAAACAGTACCTGTTCATGCTGTAATGCCACTGCCAAATTGATCCCTTCCTTTAACACCATCAATTCTGCATGGAAAGGCGACGTTACTAAAGGGAGAGGTCTAGCAGCACCAACTTGAAAATCACCATTAGCATCTCGGATCACAACTCCAGCACCCCCCTTTCTTGTTGCCGGCTGGAATGCACCATCACAATTAACCTTCACCCAATTCTCTTGTGGTCTTGTCCATGTCACCAATTGTCTCCTAATCTCCGTTGGCTGCACATTTACTTTTTTGAATTCCTCATACCAACCCATAGTGAGCAACACAGCCTCAGATGCATGCTGTCTCTTATGTTCCCACAATTGACTGTTCTTGTTTTTCCAAATCCACCATAAGAGCATCAAACACCTAGCTATCTGCTCCTTTGTCAAACTATTGATTACACCCAAAAACCAATCTATAAAATTGTCGCCCGGCCCAGTAGGCAGCTGTAAACCAGCTCTATACCAAACTTCCTGTGCATATGGACAATCAACAAAAACATGCAAGTTGTTTTCCAAAGTATGCAGACACAATAAACACCCCATCTCTCCATTATAGCCTTTAGTACTCAATCCCAGCCGTGTAGGAAGAATATTAACCGCTGTCTTCCATGCATGTAGAGCTACCTTGCTAGGTACTTTAGCATCCCATATTGCCTTCCACACTGCCTTATAAGAATCAACAGGTGGTGGGGGGGGGGGGGGGGGGGCTAAAATTAAACCCAAAGCCAAATCACGAGCAACAAAGTATGCACTATTTGTAGTAAAGAAACCCTTCTTGTGAAAATGCCAAATTTGTCTATCACTCTGTGCATGCCTTGTCAATGGAATGCTCAATACCAAATCAATATCAGTTTGGGTAAAGTACCTACACTACAACAGAAAGTGTTTTTAGCGACCAAGTTTTTTGCGAGGAATTTATTTTCCTCAGTAAATGTCACTTTTTACGAGGAATATGTTGATTCCTCACTAAATGTCATTAGGTTTTCTGCGAGAAACATAATTTCCTCACTATACACCACTTTCTACGACGAATATTTCAGTTCATCACTAAAGGTGACCATAATTTGGTCTCCTAAATCATCATGTTATTGGCGATGAAATAGGAGACTTCAGTGAGGATTTTTTTCATCGCTAAAAAGACATTCAATGAGAAAATAACGATTTCGTCGTTATTAGTTTGGCGGAAAATTATGTAAAACCCGCCAAGTTCAACGACGACAAAACCATGGTTTCCTCGCTAACAGTCCGTGTTTTGCGAGGAACTATTTCCTCGTCAAAAGAAGCATTTAGCGAGGGAAATACACTTTTCTCGCTATTTGTTTGGCGGAAAATTATGTAAAACCCGCCAAATCTGGTAGCGACGAAACTATTGGTTCCTTGCTAAATGTCAATGTTCAGTGAGGAAACATTTGGTCGCCAAAAGATGTAGTTTGCGAGGAAATAATCAAGTCGTCGCTATAGTTTTGGTGGGAAGTTTTCTCGAACCCGCCAAATTGTATGACGACGGAAGTATAATTTCCTCGCTAAAAGATGACTTTTAATGATGAACGATTTCCTCGCTAAAAGCGGACTTTTATCGATGAATGATTTCCTCGCTAAAATAGAAATTTTAGCGATGAATGATTTTTTCGCTATTTATACATTTAGCGAGAAATTGATAATTTCGACGCAATAGTTTTGGCAGAAGGTTTTTTGAACCTACCAAATTTAATAGCAATGAAATAAGTCTTCCTCGCTAAAGTTATTATTTTATCGAGGAAATAATTAAGTCGTCGCTATAGTTTTGGTAGGAAGTTTTCTCGAACCTGCAAAATTATATGTCGACAAAAGTATGATTTCCTCGCTAAAAATGACTTTTATAGAGAATGATTTCCTCGCTAAAAGTTCTTTTTTAGTGATAATTGATTTTCTTGCCTTTGATACATTTAGCGAGATAATAATAATTTCAACTCAATGACTGGAAGTTTTTTGAACCGCCAAATTTAATAGCAGTGAAACCAAGTCTTCTTCACTAAAGATATTATATAATTGAAGAATGACATGTTCTTGCCGTTAGTACATTAGATGACCAACTAATTATTTTGTCATCGTGTCATATATATAGGGCCCTTTCATTAAGGGATCCATTTTTGATCGCATTTCAACATTTCGACCGTTCAGTTTTTAGGTTCTAATATATAGATCACTTTTACAAATTTTCAGCTAAACTGATGATCGTTAAGCTATCAAACTAGATTAAATCAATTGACGAACCAAATCTATCCAACTTGAACCGTTGATTTTTATAACTGTAAATCGCAGTTATGAATGCCTTAATGATTATCAATTTGGCTGAAAATTTACAGAAGTGATATACTCATATAGACATAAAAACTGAACGGTTGAGATGTGAATATGTGATCAAAAAGTGGGTCTAATAAGCAATCCCTTAAAATGGCAAAAAAAAAAGGATCTCTCGCTAGAAGGGCCCTGTGTGTGTGTGTGTAACTTATTATCACTCCCCAATTCCTTCCCATTGATCTTGCGCTCACTTTGCATACATGACGTTTCCACTAAGGGACTCTTCTTTATGCATATTACTGTATCATACATGACTTACTATGTCATTCCAATTGAACTGCTCTGGTTTTATAACACTCTTTGAAGATGTAGAACTTCGAAGAAAAGTAGACGATCGATCACACTATGTTCAATATGATCATCCTGATAATTCATGATAATTAACGACTAAATGGTACTCAATTTAGCTTAAAATTTACAAAGATTATCTAGGAGTGATGTCTTAAGATTGAACTATTCAGATCATCGAAATAAAATTTCCATAGAAAATCTCACACTAGACACTAAATTGTTGATAATATAATACATTCTTCAAATTGAAAATCATGTAGACACTAAATTGTTGATAATATAATACATTCTTCAAATTGAAAATCATGTAGTTAGCCATTATCATGACTTAAGCCATCAACCCCTAAACCCTAAACCCTAAACCACAAACCCTGAATTAAAGCGAGCTTTCAAAAACCTCAATAAAATTAAAAGCGAAACATTTAAAAGTTCTAAGCGGCAATCAAAACAGAAACGCGCCCGTTTGCAAAAGTGAAAAATCAAATAAAATGAGACACTGCCAAAAAGGCCCAATTAGAAGACTATTGTATTGCTGACTGCTACTAAGAACCTAAAAGAACTTTTTTGATAATCTGGAATCTAGATCATCTTCTATATGAAAAGAGTTTAGCGTATTATGATTTTTTTATTTTAATTATTTTATCTATTAAAATAAAAAGATTTGCTAGCCAAAACAAAGTTTTTTACGTAAATACCCTCTATAAAGATACTAGGAGAACTATGTGAATGAAAAAGGACAAACAAGTAAAATTACAAATAAAAAAAATAAATAAACATATCTTTTCATCTTTTATTGAAGGTAATGGGGATAAAAATCTCTTCAAGCCAAAGAAAAAGAGGTGTACCGAACGGAACACGCTACACGCGCACAGAGTCGAGGAAACTAGGGGAACTTGGGGCGTAGGGTTTTTGATCGAAATCTTCTGGATCTCGTGGGTAGTTAGGTGGCGATCCTTCTGGTCTCATCCTCTCTCTCATTGGAACCTGTTTTCTTCCTTCCCTCGTCATGATTTGAAGCTCATGGTTGGGTACAGCTTCGATGGAGAAAATTTTGATTTACTACAGAGTGAAAGCTTCAATTATAAATCTTCTCTCTCCATCAGTCGGTTTGGTTGGGATTAAGATCAATTTGCATCGTTTCTTTCTGTATCGGACAGCGTCGGAGGAGATGCAAGTGGTTAAAAGCCATTTGCTTCGACCCAAGCCATGGCGGCACCCAAATCTTAACATGGTAAGATTTTGTCCAGCAAGAATAAACAATGTATAGAAACCATCAGTTTGAAAATTCTAATCCAGTCTCTTTTTTCTTTTGGAATCCTTGATTTTACACGTTCATATACTTGTTCCTATTTTTGCTTGAATATTCATGTGCAAATACCAAGTATATGTTCAGCCATATATCAGTGGCTACTACCAGTCTGTTTCTGTTGTTTATGATATCAAGCATACTGTATCTTCGTTGTTTTAGTTTTGGTATCTCAAATCCTGAAGGCGCAAGGCTAATGGTAGTGTGTAGAATTCAATTGTTACTGTTATGTCTGTTTACTAGCTGGCCTTGAACCAAGTATCCCAAACCTTTCCCTCTATTTCTCACCACCAAATTTTACTCCTTTTATAGTAGAAAAGAAGCCTAAACGCTGCAATGTGATCTACTCGTCCTTTCATTCTCCAGCCTATATGTTTAGAAAGTGGGAAAATAACTTGTTTTAGCATCTATTGAGATTGTTAATGTATTCTGATGGATGCTGGTCTCTTACTTTTTTTGTTGTCATGTACACATGTCTTTTTAATAAACATGCAATCGCCTTGGCCATCTATGCAAAATGTATTTTATTTTACCAAAAGCTATGAATAGAGTACTGTTGAAAAGTGTATCAGAAGAGAGAGTTACCTTTGCTGGAAATTCTTGGCCATCTCTTGGAAGGTATATTTTTTATGGGGTTGCTCAAATTTAATGTAGTTGAGCAATTTCTCTCATTCTTATTTTGTATGAGTTTGTGTAGTTATAAATTTCCTCAACATGTTGTTTGGAGGTTACAATGATCGACTCAGCTCTCTGCTCCATCAGGTTCGTTTATTTGACCACTATTCACCGCATTATTGTGATCTTGAATGGTTAGTATCCCCGTACTTGTGAAAGTTAAACAAAATGAGATACCATTGTGAATATCTGTTCTGGATATTGGTCTCTTTGTGTTTATTTTTATTATTTTTTTCTCAGGTGGATTCTTTTCTCAGGTGCATTATACATGTTTGCTTCATGCAGGATTAACAGACTGAACTCTGCGAGTTATCTTTCTTTAATAAGGCAATAATAATGTAAAACTGATTATTACTGGTACTATTATCCCTAAGCTTGAATAATTTCTCAAGTCTTTTTGTATAAGTTTCTAGTAGGATTACATATATTGGTCGAGTTTCTTAATCACCAAAATTACTGTGGTTTCTTTGCAGAGAATGAATCTTCTTCGTCTTCTTCGACAACAGTTTGTACGCTTCTTCTTTTCTTACTAGTCCTACATGGCTTTATCAGAGCCCTGATCAATCTCAAGGTTGGATTTTTTCTCTTTTTTACTTCCCTTAGATGCTTTACAGTGTCAAGTTGGAAACAATTTCTGTCTCAATTTGAAGCACTTCACACTGATTGTAGGAACAAGAATCACATACTAGGATATGATTTATTGCTTGCAGTCTTGTAGATAAGGGGAGCTTGCACTGGAAGGAGCTCATTATTTGACAACCGCGGAGGTCGTGAGTCTCAGTGAGCAGCAGCTTGTGGACTGTGATCATGAGGAAGTGAGAGGCTTGTCTTGTTAAGCTTTCATGAACAAGAGCTAAAGCTGCTAGTATATGCTTTTGCCTTTGAAATATAGGTTTGGATCTTTTCCTTCAAGTCTGAGAATAATGAACTACCAAGAGAGTTTTGTCCTGTAAACCATATGTAAACCATGTTTGCTGCAATAAAAGTTATTTCTTCTGTTCCAAAATCCTTGCTATGTTCTTTTATTTCCTTCATTATTTTGTTGATTGTTTGACTAGTTTTGAATAAGAATCCTCAGGTCATATCGTAATAAACAACAATTGTAACAAAAAGAATATTTTCCTCGCTATAGACTAAAATTTAATAACGACAAAGGATAATTTTCTCACTATAGACTTTAGTTCCTACACCGATGGAAAAAACATTCCTCGTTGTTGATTATTTTTAGGGAGATAACTTTTTCTCGCTAAAATGATACATATTACGATGAAACAAAATTTCCTCGCCGAAAACGGTTTAGAGTGAGGAAAAACTTCTTCACCGAAAGCTATTTATAATGACGAAAATATTTTTGTCGCAAAAGCAGTAGTTTAAATTTTTTATTATTTAAAACTTCTTTAATTACTAATTATCATCAGCGAGGAAATACATAATTTAGCGACGAAATCAAGTTTGTCAGAAAATATATTTAACGACTATTTTCTAATCCTTGAAATTTTTTAACGAGGTAAAATTATGAGTTTGGGTGAGGAAATATATTGTCGCCAAAGATTAACAGCAAGAAAAAATAATTTTCTCGCAAAAAAGGTTTGGCGAGGAAATAGTTTTTTCGTCGTTGAAACTTTTCTTGACGAGCTTTCTCCGACGAATTGAAGACGAAAAAAATTTCCTCGCGGAAATACTACAACGAGGAAATGTTGGTTTTCAACGAGGAATAAGTTCCTCGCTAATGAGGTTTTTTGTTGTAGTGCTAGCAAGTAGATTTACATCCCAACTCCGAGTAATTGGATCAATAAGCTCCTCAACAAAACGGGGTGCATCATACGGAGGAGGTGAAGACGGCCCTCTGGGGTACACACACTATGTCAAAAAATGCTTCATACCATACCCCTCAGACGACAGAAGACGTTTTTTCTGTTGTCTGATTTTTTTGAACGTCTTCAGACAACAGATTTAACTATTTATGTCGTCTAAATGGTATCAAAATCAACACCAATTCAACTTTTTTAAGTTTGTTATAATTTAGAAAATTCAGACAACAGATTCTGTTGTCTGAGTAAATGAAAAAACATATGAGGACAGACTTGAAAAAACAGGAGCAAAATACTGCTGCCCCGCCTATTTTTTTAGTCAAAAGTTAAACTTCCCACTTCTTTTTTTCCAGACATATTCACACTTCATCGGGTCACTTCGTCCTAAAGGCCAAAACGCCGTCCTAAAGCTCAGTCTCTCCTCAGCTCAGTCGCTGGTGACTGGTGAGCCTCTCTCTCTTGCTCGACCTTCTTTTCCATCGTTGCTGTCGCTCTCTCTCTCTGTCGCTCTCTATTTCTCTCTGCGCGGCTGAACTTTGGAAGTCCGGAACAAGATCGGAACTCTGAAGCAAATCGGATCGGAAAAGCTTCTTCGTCGCTCTGGGTCTTTCTCTCTGCGCGGTTGAACTCTGGAACTCTGAAGCAGATCGAAACTCTGAAGCATCGGATCGGAAGCTTCTTCGTCGCTCTGGGTCTGTCTCTCTGCGCGCGCGGCTGTACTCTTAAGCAGATTGGAAGCTTCTTCGCCCCTCCGTACTGGAGTCGACTCTTCCTCCACCAGATTCAACCGGAAGCTTCTTCCCCCCTCCTCTCCACAGCTCCTCCCCTCTGCTTCTCCACGGTAAGTGATAATCTTTGCTTGAAGCCTTGAATTGATAATCATAATCTGGAAATTGATAATGTTTGTTCTTGTTGAGTTGATGGCTTGTTGCTGGAAAATGGAAATTCCGAAATTGATGATCTTATTGTTCTTGTTGCTGGAATTGTTGTTGAGTTAAGTTGTTGCTGGAAAGTGGAAAGTGATAATCATCTTGTTGAGTTGTTGCTGGAAAGTGGAAATTCTGAAATTGATAATCTTCTTCACTTCTTGTAATCTTGTTCTTGTTGGTGGAAATCCGAAATTGATAATCTTCTTCTTGTTGCTGGAAAAGTGGAAATTGATAATGCATTTGTTTTGGAAATTGATAATCTGGATGTTTCAGTTGTAGGCAGTGGGCTTGTTGATTTGGTCATTTGTTGCAGGATGTTTCTGTTGTTGGCAGTACCGCAGTAGGCAGTAGGTGCTAATCCGTGCTATAATCATATAATGTTAACTGTTAAATTATAATGAGTTAAATTAGACAATTAGTTAATGACTTAATGTCTAATGTAATGATTTTTGTGTTTCTTGTGTGGGAATGTGGGACGATAAAAACATGGCAGCTGGGAACCCAGTGTATGATGAATCCGTACTTAGAGGAGTTCAAGAGGCTATATTTTGTTTAGGTATATATTTTGTGTTTCTCAAGGTATATATTTTTGTGTTTCTCAAGGTATATATTTTTGTGTTTCTCAAGGTATATATTTTGTTTAGGTTGCCAATGTGAATTGTGTGTCCCTAGAGTCATTGCCAAGGTATATATTCATGATTCAACTTTGCTGTACTGCTTCTGATTTTTAATCTTGTTTTGTTTTCAGATAATGAATTTTATGTGTGCTTGCTATCCATCATATCGTTCTTTACATAGGCCAAGTAAAAATGGGACACTTGAAGGTTAGCCTTTCTTATAACAGTTTGGATCTCCATAATCGACACCATTTGTATTTCACATCCTTTTTTTTACCCCCTTTATCTTTGTTTCCTCCCTTAATTAGTCTATATTTCCTGGAGGAGTTCTTTCCATATTTTGTAGTAAGAAATGATGTCTCCCTGTATTGACAGTTGGGGAAAACAAAATTCTTGATGCTAAAACTGGTTCAGCAAGCAAGAGGCGACGTAGTACCAAGACTGTTAAAAGTGCAGAAATCATCATTTAACAGGTGTGCTCATCTATATATCATGCGATCCCAATATTACAATGTCAGGTGGTTTCACCTTTTCTTGGTAGGGTCTGTGCTGCTGTGAATAATATTCTTTAGAAAATGAAAGTTGAGATAAGGTAAGTTAATTTCCACTGTAAAGTTGGAACAATATTATATTACCTTTACCTCTGTGTTACAGTTCATTGAACTAACATGAATCAACAACCATATCTTTGTTTCTTTTCAGTTAAGGATACTTCAATATGCACTGGTTGAGTTTATGTTGGTTGGCTAGGGGTCAACTTTGTTCTGTACCATTTTTGTTTTTCAGTTTATATGTTCTGTACCAACTCCATCTTGTGGAGTTGTTGAGTGGAGAAAGTGGATAATATGATGAGTTTTCCTGCTAGCAGATCAGAAGTGTTTCCAAGTGTTTCAGCAACTTACAAATCAAAGATTGTATAAAACTAATAATTTGCATTATAAACTATAAACCCGCAAGTAGAAGCAGTATTAGGAATACTTGGGACATAATCAAGATTCAAGAACTAACCGAGATTTGGTCTTGCTGTGGCAGTATTATGAATTTGACTGCTTCTCAAACTTGACTCTTGTAGAGTCAACCAGTTTCTTATATTAACTGCCTTTCAAAATATCAAATTGCAATGTTTCAGTTCTGATTTCTTCAACTCTGATTCCATATATATATGCATTGGTATAGCGTGCAGGAGGTTCAAAAGTCATGTTATGCAGCTTGAAGCCCTATTGAGAGGAGTGGCGCCAATGTTGACAGCAATAGGTTTGGTTCCATCATTTCTAGCAACAGATTTTGATTATGGCTTATTGGTTTACTCTACAAGTAAGGAATGTTGCGTGGTCTGCATGATTTAGATGCTTGTGTGTTTTGATGTGGACATCCATATGTGGTTGCATCTATTAAGTTTTGGATTAAGATGCTGCTATGTAATACGTTTTGTAATTTAATCAATTAATAGTAGTGTTATATTGCTCACTTGCACTAATGTAAAACTTTTGATATCAGGTTGAGGACTAGCAAAAGAAAGATCAAAAGGCCAATAAAGTACATTAACTACCGGGATTATACACGGTAATGACTTTTGCTTATGTCCTAAGTTTGGGATCGTAGAGATTACATTTCGAAATATGACTGCTCTACAAGGGCAAATCACATAGTTCCAGATGGAACTTTGTTTTGCTTCTTTCTTTTGCCTCTGCCACAATTCATGATTTACCTTAAGAAAATCTGTCTTAGTTATTATGGTATAGGTGATATGTGGGCTGAGTTTCAAATAAGTTTATAGCTTAGAAAATGGAATCAATAATACCATGGTATGGTATTTATGCAATTGAGAACTTTCTATGAAAAGGCTAGAAGGTTTTTGGTGCCATGGCCTCTACTTATTACGTTCTAAATTTTGCTTGTGTTTCCAAACAACTGATCTTGTCATTTTTTCACTGATAATTTGCTTACTGTCTCCAACTATGTGTGATTCAAATTCATTTATATATATGTGGGAATTTGATTTTGTCAACCCCATAAAGAAAATGCAGTAATATAAAATGGTTTTTTTGTAGTAGTGACATCTTTGCAGACTTTGAAGTTCCTTTAGATGATGGCAAAAAGAAGAAAGCCATAACATCAATCGGAATATTAATAGCAGCACTTCTGCTTCTGCTTTTGGTTGCAGGTATTATGTGGAGTAAGGGCTACATAGGAGGAAAGATCGCTGCAGATAAAGGTTTGAAGCTTGTTAAAGTCTAGTGTGGTCAAAGTCGTAACTAGTATCTTCTATCTCCTAAGAATCAAGTTTTGCCTTGTCCACAATGTCTGAATAGTTCAACTGTTGGCTCAATCATTATGTAACTGTTGGCTAGGTTTAGAGTTGGAACTATGAATTGTATTTTGGATGATGTTGATGCAATGAAACATAGGCATCATTTTGAATGCTGATTTTAGTCCAATTTTATGGTTTTGATGATTGTAGATGAATGATGTTGAAATTGTTGAAAGGCAACAAATATATATATGCAGGTTTCACAATTTATGTTGTATCAAGAAAATAGAAACAACATAAACAAATGATCATCTGTTGTTTCTACCAAGTTCAAACAACATAAAAGTAGAGTTTAAAGAGCTCTCAGACAACAGACGTAAGTGGTTGATATGTTATTTCTACCTACTTCAAACAACATAAAAGTAGAGTTCAAAGAGCTCTCAGACAACAGAAGTAGGTGGTTGATATGTTATTTCTACCTACTTCAAACAACAGAAAAGTGGAGTTCAAAGAGCTCTCAGACAACAAAATCACAATTATCTGTAGTCCAAACAAATCTCAAACAACATAACTTACGATATAAATGTTGTTGCATACGAAATCAGTCGACATATAACTGTCATTGTACTTTAAATCAGACGACAGAAACAACATAAATATGTAGTGGTATGGTGTTTCAGACGACAGAAAGACCCCGATTCTTCAATATTAGGTACTTCAGACGACAGTACCTTAAACTGAATCTGTCGTCTGAGTGCATTATCAACGACGGAGAATATCTGTCGTCTGAGTGGATAAGAGACGGCAGCCACTTAGACAACAGATTTTTACTTCATCAGACGACAGATATGGTCTGTCGTCTGAAGCATTTTTTGGCATAGTGACATCTGGAATCCAATTATGGTTCCATATCTCAATATGCTCACCATTCCCAACCTGCCATCTGAGGCCCTGAACTAACACCTGCCTAGCTTCCACAATGCTCCTCCATGAAAATGAGGGTGTATCCCCTAAACCAGCTGTGAGATACTCACCATTAGGAAAATAAATAGCTTTATACAATCTAGCTATCAATGAATTTGGATTCTGTAGCAACCGCCAACTTTGTTTAGCCAACATAGCCTTATTAAACCAATGCAAGTTCTTAAAACCCATACCACCCTCCTTTTTAGGAACACATAACCGTTCCCAAGATCTCCAGTGAATTTTATTTTTCTCCTCTGAATCCCCCCACCAGAAACCGGCACATAACTGATGCATATCATCACAGAGACCCAAAGGGAGCATATAGCAGTTCATCACATACATTGGAACAGTTTGAGCAACAACTTTAATTAGAATTTCTTTACCTGCTCCGCTTAATAATTTGGCTCTCCAGCTGACGACTTTCTTTGTAAGTTTCTCTTTCAAGTAAGCAAATGCAGCTGTCTTTGATCTTCCAACATGGGTAGGCAAGCCAAGATACTTCTCATGTTTATCCACCCTTTGCACCCCAAGGATATCTGCCAGATACAATTGCCTGTCCATACTAACATTCTTACTAAAAGCGACATTGCTTTTTTGTAGATTTACTCTCTGCCCAGAAGCTATCTCGTAGGCATATAAAATATTTCTGAATTGCTGACATTCCTCTTCAGTTGCAGCGCCAAACAAAAAACTATCATCTGCAAACAATAAATGATGCAAAATCGGTGCAGTAGGAGTAACCTTGATACCTTGAATCCATTGCTGCTGTGCAAAAAACTCAATCAGAGAAGACAACCCTTCAGCACATAAGATAAATAGATAAGGTGACAATGGATCACCTTGTCTAATACCCCTAGATGGTCGAACATAACCCCGGACTTCTCCATTCACTAAGAAGGAATAGCTGACTGTTTGAATACTAGCCATCACTAGATCCACCCACTCTTCTGCAAACCCTAACTTTAACAGGATCTGTCTCAAAAAATTCCACTCCAGCCTGTCATACGCTTTACTAATGTCAAGTTTTAGAGAGAAATACTCATCCCCGCTTCTCTTCTTATGCAGAAAATGAGCCACCTCAGTGGCCACTAAAGTATTGTCAGAGATCAACCGACCTGGTACAAATGCACTCTGTAATGGAGATATAACCTCTCCCAAAATCTTCTTCAATCTATTGGCCAAAACTTTAGAGCAAATTCGGTATACCACATTACATAGTGCAATAGGCCTTAACTCAGTCATATCTTTCGGGTCCTTCACCTTGGGAATAAGGGTGACATGAGTAAAATTCACCGCTCTGATAAGATTTCCAGAAACCAGAAAAGAACGTACTGCCCTACAGACATCACTACCTACAATGTCCCAATACTTCTGGAAAAAGAAAGGAGACATGCCGTCCGGACCCGGGGCCTTGGAAGGATGCATCTGAAATAATGCTGCTCGAATTTCATCATCTGTATACGCTGCCAATAATTGCTGATTCATCTCAAATGTAACTTTGGGATGGACAGTATTCAAAATCAATTCCAAAGCTGCCTCATTTGTGCCTTCCGTAGAGAACAAGTGACGATAATAGTGAGTCACTACATTCTCAATATCATCTGGTTCCGTTACCCAAGCTCCATCTGCATTCTTCAACCTCTTGATCGTATTCCGTTGTCTCCTGTTTGATGCTCTTCTATGAAAATAAGCTGTATTCCTATCTCCCTCTTTCAACCACAGTGCCTTGGATCGTTGACTCCAAATAGTTTCCTCCTCTGTCAACATCTCCTGTAACCTGCCATGTAATTCCTGCTTCTCAACATTCATCGCAGCATCAAAGGGGGCTTGTAACAGTTCATCCAGCCTCACCCTAATAGCTCGCATCTCCGTCTGTCGAAAGAGAAAAGTATTACGCTGCCATGTAGCCAACTGCTTCCCTGTTTTCTTAATTTGCTGACAAACCTTTTGCATAGGGTCCCCTTCAGTAGCCCCCTGCCATCCATTCTGAACCACAGCCTCACAATCACTATGCCGTGCCCAAAACTGTTCAAATCGAAATCTATGCCTCTTTCGACTTGTCTGCGTTACAGAGTCATTACAAATATCAATCAAGAGTGGACTATGATCAGAGGAACTCGGGTGAAGGTGTGTAGTGCGTGAGTGCCTGAACAAATTGCGCAACTCCACGTTCCACAGACTGCGGTCTAACCGTTCCTTCGTCTGATGATCAGACCACGTATACGGGCTGCCGTAAAACCCTATATCAATCAAAGAACAATCTGTAATGGCCTCCCGGAAAGCTTGTATCTGCCCAAGCCTCCTAGCCCCGCCGCCAGACTTCTCATTGCTATCCACAATCTCGTTGAAATCACCACACAGCAGCCACGGTAGATTTATCTCCGCCGCCAACCGCCGCATCAGAGCCCAAGTCGCCCTTCTGTCCCCAGTTTGAGCGAAACCATATATACCCGAAAACCTCCATTCATCAGGTGAACCTCTGACCCCCACAGTCACGTCGACATGCCGTATGGAATAGTTTCTCACATTGACTGGAACATCATTCTGCCATAACAGTGCCACACCCCTCGAACCATTCCCTTTGGGATACCCCAAACACTGGTCAAACCCGACCTTGATTCTCAAAGTTTCCAGTTGTCTTTTATCACAGAGAGTCTCGGAGAGGAAGAGAATGCGAGGTTTCTCTTGCCTGATTAAATCGATCAACGCTCTGCGTCGATAGCAGCCTGCAATGCCTCTACAATTCCAGGCGAGAACGCGGTAAGCCATCACCGCCTTGTGCGCCGCTGTCGTGGCGATACTCAGAGCGCCGTCGCGACTCTGCTAGGGTTTTTTTCTCTTTTTATCATTTTCGTATTTAGGATAAAGAAAACATATTCTTGTCCTCTTTGTAATAGAGATAATGAGACTGCTTCTCACTTCTCTTTGTTTTTCTCTCTTTAATGGATGTATATTGTTGTTAATTTGATTATGGGTAGTGAGTAGTCTATTTAGGAACACTATACCAATAAATGCTTCAAATGACACACCTCAGACAACAGAAGGCTTTGTCAATTTTTTTTTTTCAACGTTTCTAGACAACATATAAAATTAATTATGTTATTTGATAGTATGGATTTTGATACTAGAGGCTCTGAGAACATCAGGAACAAACGTTTTGTTTTATGAAACAAAAAGGGAAGGTTCAAATTTAATGGATGAAATGGAAATGGTACGTAGCTATAGCCTCATTATGAGTTGGAATTGATGGCTAGTTTTTTTTAGGGTATCTAATCCCAATTTGGTCTAACATGCTCAGGTCCCATATGTTTTATTTTCTTTTATATACCCACCAATATTGCTGTTCAAACCAAAAAAAAAAAAAAAATCCACCAATATTGCTGACTGCATCTCCGTACTTATCTTTATGTTATTCTGAATAATTCTTCTAGAGAGAACCTCATCATATATAGCAGAAAGATCGATATATCTCCATGTTTTCAATTTATTAGATTTGAATAGTTTTTTGTATGTTTGGTTTGTATCAAAAAACGACAACCCATCAGCCTTCCCACCTTCTCCTTTACAATATATAATTATATATAGCTTATAGCTATGATTATATAACAATTAGTCAAGATAATAAAACTATATTATTATCATATCACTTCGGATCGAATTAAGTTATCACCTAAAATTTATGTTTGTCCATGAAGTTGATTAGCTAGATCTGACTATCTGACTATAAGATTGAAGTTGCTCTAACATATGGGAGTAGGCTGCAATGAACCAACGCATTTGTAGACCAAAGGGGCCCCACTGACGTGGCCAGTTATCATCCTCACAACCTGGTTACTTTTTGTTGACTGGTAATGGGACATTAACTGTAATTCCAGTTCCGTCATGGTGAAAGCAGCAGGGGTTAATGGTATTTTGGCATTTGGGATGAGGTTTACAGTTGGGTTGGCATCCTCTTCATCAAAACCATGAAAACTTGTCTGGTTTGGGCGTTTGGCAGCTCTTCCCCTGGGCTTCAGACGGGGTCAGAAGTGCATTACGAGTCGGACCAATTTGCGAATCGAGCGACCTTCCCATGAAATGATGTGGTGGTGATTGGTGAACCTCTCGATCATTCTAATTCAATGCTCTCCGCTCGGTAAGAACAATTAGAATACAAGTTCAATTAGAGGACTCCCTATCGTCCCCGTCGTCCTAACAACAATTAGAGCTACCAACAGTTTGATTGCTCTTGGGCAACAAAATCTGTAACACAATTAGGGGTGCCAGGCTTGGCTCAATAGTCATCCCACAAGCAGGTTGCTCTTTGCTTTGCTTTATCAGTCTCTATTGTAGAATCGCTGTAAATCTGTATGTAATTAGGATTTTATTTAATTAGGATATCCTGTAATTATGGAAAGATTGTTTCCTATTAGAGTTAGACTACTCCTTTGTACTTGTATATATACCGTCATTGTGGAATGAATAGAATTATCGAATTAACCCTGAATTGAAGTATTCTTTTCTACTTGGTATCAGAGCAGGTTCAATCCTTTGAACTTGCGCTGCATCCTTTGAATCCTGAATCCTGAATCCCGAAGAACACCACAAACCGCTGCGTACCACCACCGTTGAAATCAAACCATCCTGAATTTCAAACCACCATCACCCTACCTTTTTTCGCAAATTTTTTTTTTTTTTTTTCAAAAACATTCATATCCATCTTGAAACCCTTGAAAATCCAATCCTGCGAAAATCATGAATTCCTCAATGATGCAATCAGAGAAACAGGCTATGGGGCATTCGGTGACTACCGAATTTTCTGTTATGGCTCAACGCAAACAGGGTCCTCCAGGCTTCTCAGGACCTTCTCCACACCGTCCTCTAGGTAAACCAAATCCATATGCAAACAAAAGGTGCATTATCTGTGGGGAATTAGGTCATAGCAAGGAGCGGTGCTATGAAGTGATTGGTTACCCTGATTGGTGGGACTTCACCAAGAAACCGCGAAAGAATATGGGCAAGGCCGCTGTTGCTACTAAAGAGGAAGTTTACCTAGACAATGCCTCCGCTAATGTAGCGCAGTCAGGTATGAAAGGTAAGGTTACTTTTAATAGTACATGGATAATTGATACAGGTGCATCTGACCATATGACCAATGACCCCAGTCTTGTGAAAAACCTTAGACGTTCCCCTCAAGACGTTGTCTCTACTGCTGATGGTACTCCAACTCCGGTCACCGGAGAAGGTTCTATTGCTTTATCTGATACCTTAACCCTTGAATCTGTCTTAGTTGTTCCATCACTAGCTTATAATCTCCTGTCTGTTGGTCAAGTTATTTTAGCTCTTGCGTGTATTGTGACCTTCTATCCGTCTTTCTATGTGTTTCAGGATATTCTGACTCGACGAATTCTTGGTTATGGTGTTAGAAGGGGGAAATTATACTATCTGGATCTGACAGAGACTGGAAAGAAACAGAAGCATCTTTTGGGACAAGCTAATCAGATCAACGGGGTAGAGAATGCGAAGGAAGCTGTATGGTTATGGCATCGCCGTTTAGGTCATCTATCCTTTCGTTATCTTAAGAAGCCGCAACCTCAATTGTTTTCAGTTGTTAGTGATTTGGATTTCCACTGTGACATCTGTGAACTGGCCAAGAGTCACCGTATTTCATATTCACCAAGTCTTAATAAAAGTCCTGTTCCTTTTATCTTCATTCACTCCGATGTCTGGGGTCCTGCGAAAATTCCTTCTCTTTCTGGAGCTCGGTATTTTGTAACGTTTATTGATGATTGCACTCGCATGACATGGGTGTCATTACTGAAGAATAAGAGTGATGTATTTGGAATGTTTACTGAATTTCACAAAATGGTGGCAACTCAGTATCAACAATCCATCAGAGTGTTTCAGTCTGACAATGGTGGAGAGTTTGTGAATGGCCCTATGATTGAGTTTTGCCGGTCACATGGAATTCGTCATCAAACCTCCAATTCTTATACTCCTCAACAGAATGGTTTAGCAGAACGGCAGAACAGGCAGTTGATGGAAGTTGTTCGTGCTTCCTTATTTGGCATGAATGTACCTCGGTCCTATTGGGGAGAAGCAGTAAAATCAGCAGCATATCTTATCAACCGTACTCCTTCACGGGTGATTGAGTTTCAGAATCCTCATCAGAAGCTTCATACAGTTTTAACCATCCCTTCTATGCCTAATTTGGAGCCCCGGGTGTTTGGGTGCACAGCCTATGTTCATATTCCCAAGCCTCAACGCAGCAAGCTTGATCCCAGTGCCCGTAAGTGTATCTTTGTTGGTTATGCTGACTTCCAGAAGGGTTATCGATGTTATGATCCCCTTACTGGCACTATACATGTCTCTCTTGATATTGCTTTTCGTGAATCTGAGCCTTATTACTCAGGGGGAGCTTCTCAGTCTTCCCTTCAGGGGGAGAGAGGTTGTGAAGGGAATCCTCGTTCTATTATTGATTTTGATGTCTTTGAAGACTTGGAAAATTTGGAGGATACATTTGAGGGTAGAAATTTGGAAACAGAAAATGCAGTTGCCGAACAGAGCATTGTGAATTCCGAAATAGACAATGCGACTGCCGAACGAAGTGTTGCGAATTCCGAAACAGAAAATGCGACTGTCGAACAGAGTGTTGTGAATTCCGAAACAGAAAATGTAACTGCCGAAAAGAGTGTTGTGAATTCCGAAACAGAAAATGTAACTGCCGAACAGAGTGTTGTGAATTCCGAGACAGAAGAGACGACTTTTCTGGATAGTTTGAATCAAAATCAAGACGTATCTGAAGCTCACACACAAGATATTCCCCCTTCTGCATCACCAACTGAAGATCCCGGTCAGAATGATCCTCCTCAGGTACCCCTAAACTTTAATGAATCTTCTGGGTTAGAAAGTGTCGAACCTAGGAAATCACAAAGGGTTACCAAGGGAATTCCTAAGAAACAATATGAACCAGATATCAAAGCCAAAGCTAAATACCCTATAGCTAATTTTATGTCTAACCATAGGATTTCTGGGTCACATGCACTTGTTGTTGATCAATTATCTACTATATCTATTTCTAGTAATGTGCAGGATGCATTGACGGATCCAAAATGGACAAAGGCGATGAATGAAGAATTGGAAGCTCTTCAAAAGAATGCAACATGGGAGCTAGTACTATGCCGGTTGGAAAGAAGACTGTAGGGTGTCGTTGGGTATTTACTGTGAAGCTTAATGCAGATGGAACTATTAATAGATACAAGGCGAGGTTGGTTGCCAAAGGATATACACAACGCTATGGGATTGATTATGAGGAGACTTTTGCACCTGTGGCAAAGATTAATACTGTCCGGATTCTAATCTCACTTGCAGCAAACAAAGATTGGCCCTTGCACCAGTTTGATGTGAAGAATGCGTTTCTTAATGGGAATTTGGAGGAAGAAGTGTACATGGATGTGCCCCCAGGTGTTAAGAATTACCTAAGTGACGTTGGCAAGGTGTAAATTGAAGAAGTCTTTGTATGGCCTGAAGCAGTCTCCAAGAGCTTGGTTTGGAAGATTTTCAAAGTCCATGAAAGCCTTTGGGTACAGATAGAGCAATTCTGACCATACCTTGTTTATCAAACGCAAGAATGGTAAGATTACAGCTCTTATTGTGTATGTTGATGACATGATTGTTACAGGGGATGATCCGAAAGAGATGAATGAATTGCAAAAGTATCTGTCAAAGGAGTTTGAAATGAAGGATCTGGGACAATTGAAGTATTTTCTGGGTATTGAAGTTGCATGGTCTAAGAAGGGGATTTTGCTTTCACAAAGGAAGTATGTCCTTGATTTACTTGCTGAAACAGGGATGCTGGACTGCAGACCAATAGAGACACCCATTGAGATGAATCACAGACTTGCTATTTATCCTGATCAAGTTCCAACTGACAAAGGGAGGTATCAACGTCTTGTAGGAAGGTTGATTTATCTTTCACATACTAGACCTGATATTGCTTATGCTGTGAGTGTTGTTAGTCAATTTATGCATTGTGTCCTAGTGAAGAGCATATGGATGCAGTCCTTTCGTATTTTGAAGTACTTGAAGATGGCGCCAGGTAAAGGGTTACTGTTTTAGAAAAAAGATGAATTGGAAGTTGTTGGGTACACAGATGCAGATTGGGCTGGTGATAAAACTGACAGACGTTCTACATCTGGGTACTTCACTTTTGTTGGAGGGAACCTTGTCACTTGGCGTAGCATGAAGCATAAAGTTGTTGCCAGATCAAGTGCAGAAGCTGAGTTCCGAGGTATGGCACACGGAGTCTGTGAAATGTTGTGGATTCGTAATGTCTTGAAAGACCTGGGTTACAAGCTTAAAAAGCCTATGGATTTGCATTGTGATAATACAGCTGCCATTGAGATTGCACATAATCCAGTTCAGCATGATAGAACAAAGCATGTGGAGGTTGACCGTCATTTTATTAAAGAAAATCTCGACAGAAAGGTTATTCGCTTTCCATTTGTAAACTCAGAGGAGCAATTAGCTGATGTTCTTACTAAAGGAGTGTCCAGGAAGGTATTTGACAGCTCAGTTGACAAGTTGGGCATGATAGACATCTATGCACCAACTTGAGGGGGAGTGTAGAATCGCTGTAAATCTGTATGTAATTAGGATTTTATTTAATTAGGATATCCTGTAATTATGGAAAGATTGTTTCCTATTAGAGTTAGACTACTCCTTTGTACTTGTATATATACCCTCATTGTGGGATGAATAGAATTATCGAATTAACCCTGAATTGAAGTATTCTTTTCTACTTCTATTCCAAGCTTTCAGTCCAAAAGACTTGGGCTTTGTTCACCACTTAGTTCTTCACTACTTTATCCATCTGAAATTGTTATCATTTCGATTTCTTACTGATTTTTTTTGGATGCCTGATGTATGGGCCCGGTCTTGTTTGCACAAATTTTGAGCTATTGGCATGGATGTTTCGATTGGTTAATCAAGTTCGATTCTGTATTATGGTATTTGAAATGATGAACTGAAAGGGGCTATGGGCTCTGCTAATCTATGTGAAACAGTGTTGTATAGAAATTTGAATTAGAAAGCGGGCAGCGTGTATGTGCTTGAGTTGATGGTATAGGAAAGATTGAATCTTTTGTGAGATGTATGATATTAAAGATCAAATTTGGTTTGGCTGTATCAGATGAAATCTTTGGGTTTCTGGAGGAATTCAGTTTGTTCTATTTTATCTATGCTTCAGTTTTGCCACAAGATTAGTGGCTTCTTGCAGCTTTTTATAGGCAGTTTGTAAAGAACAGCTGCATTGTTCTGCGGTTTTAAGGTTCTCAAACACTTGGTTTGAGGAATTGGTGTTTGCTTCTTCAGTTTTTTTTTTTTTTTTTTTTTTTTAAGGCTAATTTTGGCTTAGATAGTATGGGTAAGTTCCAATTATGGAGATCTCAAGAGTTGAAGAGAAATTCGGTACTAAGCCATTTCAGTGCCCTGTTAAAATTTCTTGCAGCGGGTTACCTAAACTCAGTATATGGCTGAGAGTTCAGTTCTTGATGCACAGTTAACCTTTCTGTTTGCAGCATATTATTAATTGTTGTACTATGGCCTGATGACTCCAACATTTTTTGAGGAAACATGTTAACATACATAGACCATGCCAGTGCCCAATTCACCTATGAAGCAGCTATTGAATTTACTGTTACTTGTGAATGATGAAATTTTTTTTGATGCAGAAACTGTAGATTCATTTCACCTTCTCAATCCCACAGAAAACTATGTTCCTCTATTCAAGGATCCATGGGATTTTGGTGACTGTCTATTTGATTTCTTGTCCCACTAGTGCAAAACTTGAGAAATTTGTATACCTTTATTCTATTACCATTCAAATTTTGGCTCCCATTATTGGGGCTTGTAAGAAATCAAACATTGACGTGAGGGAGGGAGAGGGAGGGAGGGAGGGAGGGAGAGAGAGGGAGAAAGAGAGAGAGAGAGAGAGAGAGAGAGAGAGAGAGAGATGAAATGCAAGAATTTGAGTTTTCTTTTAGTAGAAGTCATTGATGTACTGCAATTGGAAGTTAGAACTGGTAATCGATCTTCTTTCATTGATGATTTATTGAACTATATACAAAGTAACATTGTGAACTTACAAAGGGGCCTCATTCAATTTTGAGCAAATAGTGTCATATGTACAATTGACAGTTAAGGAAATTTAAAAGCTACAAGTGAACACTTAATATGGTTCACAACTAAAAGTATAATGGCTAGCAGATTAATCCCAAGTTGTAGCAAAATATTCAAAAATGAGGCATTTTGAACGTGCGGGCGGCTGGTAAGCTGGTAGATTAATGTTCATTGCATTGCCATTTCCGAGTCCTTCATTTGTCGAACAATTGAGGCCGGGAGGAGACAAATATCTCCCTATAGGATCACAAACAACATTCAAAGGTAAAAAGTAACAATATCTCCGGATCTCCCGAGTGTCTATGTTCAACATCATTTAAAGACAGAAAAAATGTAGTTAGTATTCATCTATTCAACATTCTCTCTACCCACACTATAGGATTACAAGGTAAACTGCTACTAAACTCAGTTCACAATAGACAATGAAAGATATTATACAAGTAACCCTCTGAAAGGTTAATTAATTAATCACCTCAACAGTCAACTCCCTTGCTAAAGCGACACAATATTCTAAATAATAACACATAGCAAAACTAGAATAAGAATTAAGTCAAATCAAATATGAGTTGCAACAATATAGAAAGTAGATTAAGGAGTTTGCTTGAAAAATACCTGTAAGATGTTCCAAGTTGGACTTCAACTTCTGTACCAAACAAAATATTACTAGCCAGGGATTTGAGAGGATCCACAGTAGGATCAACAGAAAGCAAGCTAGGTATCTGTGGTGCATACACTAGCCTCCACCTTGCCTGATCAAACTTTCCCTTCCCTTCTATCATCGGCATTAGTTTTTCAAGTGTTGTAGTTATTGCAAGCATTTGAAATGCAAGTTGCCCTCACCTTCTAAGATGGACTCTGCCAATAGACTTTCAAAGACTCTAGCAGCCTGTGTATAATGAACAAATGGGTCAGATTAAATTGCCTATAATTCCAGGTAATGAAAAGTAATGAAAACTAACTTCTAGAACTTCAATCAACCATGATAAGAACTTCTGGAATAGAATGAACATAATTAAATAGAAAATACTAGTAAAATATTATCTTGAGTCGCTAAACTCATTTGGAAAAGTAGAATGCTATGGTTGGAAATAAGAGGACAATAGTTGATCAGAAACTGATTGAATGGGATATAATTTTGCAAGAGCAATTGTAGAATATATAAACCCACCATGACCGGTTCATGGCACGCACGACTAGTAAGCAACAATGTCAGGATGGAAAAGATAATCGGAATTACAATTGCTAGAAAAACTCCAGCAAAATTAACATATTGGATAGCAATAAGGAATTAAACCTGGTGAGGGGGTGTGCCGTGTTGCTCACAGGCGGGATTTGACTCCGGTGAGGGTTCACATAAGACACTCTCCTGAAACTAGGTTCTTGCAGATGAAGTTGCTTTGTTTGCTGGGAGAGTGTTGTGATTTCAGACGACAACACCAACTAAGCTCTGTTTGCACATTTATGGCTTCTTCAATGATATTTTGTAGAGATGAAGGATGACCCAGAAGACTTTCTCTAGTCTTCCAACCTTATCTCCTCTAGATGCACATGCCTTTCTCCTTCTCCCTTAAAAGCCCTTCTGGTAACAATTCGAATCACAGTTTCATCTTCCCTGTCCTATGCTAGTTGACGCGGTCAATCTAACGGAAATCCTGACGGCATCTGTTGGTCTACAATTCAGTTGGTTCATTGCAGACTCTTCCCTATGGCTGGTCTGATGTAGAACTTTAGCGTCAAATTAATCGTTTAGTGTTATAGAGTTGTCTTGATCAGCATTAGTCCTTAGTCTATATAGGGTTTAACCACTCTCATTTGGAAGAGTCTGCAATGAACCAACAAAATTGTAGACCAAATGGGCCCCACTGACGTGGCCAGTTAATATCCTCAGGAATTGCTTACTTTTTGTTGACTGTGAATTGAACGTTAACTGTAATTGTTTTGCCGTCATGGTGAAAGAAGCGGGGTCTAATGGTATTTCTGTGATCAGGGATGAACTGTCTTTCTCTGCGAGTGCGAGGCAAATATCTGCCTTTCTCGATATCTCTTTCTCCTTACAGCTGATTAAAAGCAGAGAGAGCAAACCAATCCCGGCATCAATCTGGTATTTTGGCATCTGGGATGACGCTTACAGCTAATAACTTGTATGGGTTGACATCAAAACCACGAAAAATATCTGGTTTGGGCTCCTTGATCTTACTCTGAAGAAGAAGAAGAAGAAGAAGAATCACCCAGACACACACTGAGAAAGTTTTGAGTTTGCTTTGCTGCCATTTGTGGATGCATGTCAATGTCATCTTCTTCGAAACCAAGCATCAATTCGATCTGAATTGGATCCTTCTGCTGTTCGGATTTGGAAAGTGCTTATGTGTGCATTGTTCATGAATTACATTGGATTTTATTTTTCAGGCCCTTCCTTTATACCTTGATGAAATCTTTCACCCTGTTGTTGCCGTTTTGCTGTCTGTAACATTTGCTCTAATCTTCAGAGTGGTATGTTGCCTACTCGATTTATCTTAAGATCATTGAGAATTTGAGATGCAATGGGATATTGGGATTGCGATTGACTTGTGACCTGCCATTCACAAGCTATATGCTCAAGATATGTATGGGCTTTCTGTTGGCTTGTTCGCATTCTGATGTAGTTTTGGTGAATTATGTTATGTTGGGTATTTATGGGATTCGGGGTTTGGTTATGTTTGATTATTATTGGGTTTTGATGCTCTTCTTGAAATCTCATGTTTGGTTGCTGGGAAATTGAAGCAGGACAAGAAGAGAGAAGAAAATGCAGTGAACCCTTTTTGATTGTTAGTTTGAGTTTATTATGCAAGTCTATTGGCTTTACTGTTATTTCTTATATATGTTGCTTGAAGATTATTAGTTTGATTATTGAGTTGGTAGTGCTATAGGACTTTTAGACTGCCGTGCTGATGAGTTTAGGAATTGACAGGAGAGGAATACCAGTTTGAAGAATTTGTGCAGGTGGATTCCGAACTTTGCTCCCCAGAAGCAGGTTTTCTCTTGCCTTACTTTTTGTTATTCAATTGGAAATATAGATTTTTTGTATAATTTGGTACACGTTTGGTTATAGAAAGAGATGAATGGTTATAATGATTTCTTGAACATTTTGCATTTGATTTTTAGTATTTCTATGCTATCACTTATATCAAGCGATCAATGAATTCTCATATCACTGTTTTCTTGTATGTCTATATTTGAGATATTTATAGGAGGTCCAAAACATCACAGCGCACTCCCACTGGTACTGCATTGCTCAGACTTGTTTGGTTTGCAATAGCGATCCTAAGCTTGATGTCAACTATTCTGTAAGTAAGCTTTAAATTTGTCAATGACAAATGATTACTGAGAAAAGTGTTAATAAAGAAAGACAAATATATATAATCACACTTGTCCACCTACACTTGCGCACATAATCAAGCAGAATGTGTAAGTAGATCACATTATATGCTGGAAGAATTTACATGACCTAAAAATCTGGACTTTAAGTGGGTTATTTTATTCTATTTGATGTGCTACTGCTGGTCTTTGCATATTCTTCTCTCTCTTATTTGCTTATGCGCAATGGCCCTCGATTCCTGCACGCACCACAAACATCCTCTTCTTGTGCTCGATTCGATACCGGTAAAAGTTCAAGGATTTTCGGTTTTCAATTTGATTATTAGTTTTTGTTGAACTCGAATTGAATTGGCTTTTTTTTTTCGCTGTTTTGTATAATTGATCTTGTTCAATCTAGGTGGGTGGTTTTAAATATATAGTTCTTTTTACTAATTTATATTTTTTTTCTTTTTTCTTTTTGTGATCTAAGGCCGTGGAAAACTGAAGTTATCTTGAAGAAAGTAGTCATTGCACTTGGCAAGAGTGTAGCTGGAAGTATCAAAGAATAAGGTTTGAGCTTCTTTTTCTTCTAATAACCTGAAATGGTTTATTTCAGTTGTGACTATGGATTTTGAGGGTCTGATTATGATAGAAGCTATTTGAAGAGTATAAGAAATTATAGAGGGATTTTATAGTAGGTTGGGAGAAGCCCAATGTGTTTATGAATGTCCCTATTTGACATCCAACTATATTGTTCTGTTGTCAAAGCTTGCTGTTCGTTTTTTTTTCTTTTTCATGTTGCATACATAAATATGCTACAAGGTGATCTACTGATCTACAATGTGATCTTTGGTCAAAGAATGCATCTAGGTCCTAGATTTGGCCCAGTCTAATCATTAAGAGTCGAGGACCTTAGGTGGGGATGCACACAAATATGATAGTTTATAGGCTGTATGCTTGTTCTTTTGTACATTTGGAAATGAAGTTCAGAGTATGGCATAGGAATGGAGGTGTCAACAAGTGGTGACATCTATAGCTATGAAATCCTGCTATTTGAGATGCTGATAGGCAAGAGATTGATATATGACGTGTTTAAAGACGGCCTGAACTTGCATAAATTTGTCAAATAAGGCTTTGGCCTCCTTATCCTATTGGATGGTGATCAGAGCTGAGTCTTCTAGCCATCCCAGGTAATCACTTCGTCTTGATTTTCTATCTCCAATAAAATACTATTCGTTCACCCAATTTTTAGGAGTTGTGTGTTTAATTTGTTGTCTTTTATCAGCCAGCTTTTGAGCAAGCAGCACTTGGAGCCTATTATTGAAGAGGAGCTTTTGAACGAGCACATGGACACTATTGAAGAGGACATGTAGAACAAGAAACTTTGAACTATGTCATTTTTTTTTTGTTTACTGATAATCTGATATTAGTGTGCTTTGTTTAGTGTACGACTGGCTTTGATTAACCAACAAGATGCTACCAGTCTACTTTGTTCTTGGGATTTTATGATCTGTACCTAAAATTATGCCTGACCGAGATGGCTAGAAGACTCGGCTCTGATCAAGATGCTACCAGTAGACTTTGTTTGTGGGATTTTATGATTTTTACCAATTTTGAATGCTATGGAAACTTTCTAAGTATATCAGTCTTTATTCATTTGAAATTCAGCTTCAGCCAACCATTCAATTACACTGCTCAATCTCATCACCTCCTTGAGCTCCATATTATTGCCCCACACGAGCTATATGACTGACAAGTTGATGAAACTTGGTTCTGCCCATACCTTGAGAGTTTAAGTTTCAACATTTGGATGTGAGCATTAAATTTCAATTGCAAAACTAGAATAATGATTTCAAAATTCTTTTCAACCAAGAAAAATCTATCAGGGAAGCAGTATGAAGATTGAAAAACTAGCGCACAGTAGAATGAATCATTCATGACATATAACTCATAATACATACGAAGTAGTTAGTCCGCAAGGTACATGATGTATTAGAGACCTTGAAATGAACAAATACGGTTAGAAACTCACAAACAAACCCTACACATGATATATCGCAAAACAATGAATGACCATGCCACTATGACTGTTTGGTATGGCTGTGCAGATACAATGAAATAATTGCGTTACCGCATTGCAGGAAATGTGTAAAGGATGAATATACTCGACTCAATTTTAAGACGAAAGCATAAAAATGAAACAGAACAGATGGCATAGCAGCTCCTGTTAAACATCCAAACTACTATCTACTGCTAAGCACCCAAAACTATCCAACAGAACAAACGGCCAGTAGCAGCACTTGTCAAAAATATGCAATGACCTAAGTAATTACAAACTCGTACAGGATGGAGCTTAATTAGACTGCTAATCCCATTCCAGAGATGCTAGTATTGCTTATATCAAATGAACATTTTAAGCGGAAATCTCTTAGATAGGACATGGTGAATTGAATTCATCTGATACAACAACAAACAATTACGCTCCACAGATGCTACTAGCAGTCAAAAATGTGAATTCCCATCAACATTCTGGGTCAGTAGGGCATCAACCAAAGATCTGAATACTAGTGATTCTAACAGAAGGTTTCGAATAAAACAGTCTTGTGTTTTCATATCATGCCAGGAATGTCTTCAGTACTTGCTAGCTTTACAATTTTCCCTGTCTAGCAGTTGAGTTGGAGGCTCTTCCTCTTTTTGGACTTCATCAACATCTTTGGGGTTCAAGAAGCTCGGTTGGTTGGTTGAAGAAAGGAGTTGTGGCCCAGATCCTATCGGTAATCACAACCTGGTTCTGGCTCTCAGTAATATGCTGTATATCAAAGTAAAAAAAGATCAATATGTGAGTCTTAACTTCAAACTGTAAGAGCAACTTTTTGAATGAGATACATACTAAGACGATGAAGTTAAAGTAGAAGCTTCCACCATTCAAGTGTGACAATAAACAAACTTGTAAGAGAAAGGATAACTACAAACCTAACTAAAAAGCCTGTGAACCCTGCCATTGCTCCATGAAATGAACTTTGAGCAAGCAGCGTCCAGTATACATTTAACCTAGAAAAAAATTGCATGTATTGACTAGCTTCTTAGGTGGAATACCTATTCTTAGTACTTTTCTTGTGTTATTTTACGAGTATTCCCATCCACCTAGCTAACAATTAACCTACAATGAAATTCTGTAATGAAGAGAAAATATGCATCAATGTTTCTAGCTGCATATCTAAATGGAGATGATCATCACTTTTCTAAGTGGCTCGAACAAGAGGGTGGTCTTTTCTAGTGTATTTTTTTTCTGCACTAATCTCTTAATCTATTTAAAAGGTGGTCTTATCAAAACCAACATAGAAGTGTGCTAAACAGAAAGCAAAAAACTGAAAACAGACAAATGGTACCACAAATTTTTAGGAAATATTGCAATCCTAAGAGAATCCCTTTCCATGACCTCATTAAGTAGATTAAGCAATAGAATGAGAGAGCAGTAGCTACAATATGTGTGTACTGTGTACGCGCTACATACTCTGATATTATCTAACGAGTCAAAATGTAAACTTTTAAGAGCTCCCGGTGCAAAAGTTTCGTTTTTCAATTTCATTTTATTAGCAGTAGCAGTATAGAGCTAACTCCACATTGGTAAAATAGAAAGTAAAGAACCCACAAGGCTACATGCAGAGCTTGATGAGATGATGCTGAATGCAAATATTGAATAGGGGATTTACTCACCCACTCAAGAGAAAGACGGGAAAATTTACAATTACACTAATTGAAAAGAAAAATTAGAACAAATTGTAAGAAGGATTAAACAAAGAAGCACCCACAAGGAAGTATAGAAACAGTCAATAAAATGAAGCCAAATATAGTGTAGCTTACACTTGTACACATCTTGAATAGATGAAACCATTAGCACAACCTCTGTAGGACACATAAATCTTACCAAATTTTCTATCTCCTGTCAGTCTAATTTTGTTCGATATCACTGATATACACAATTTGGTTCCACTGAGAAAATATATGACTTTCTGACAGCTACCACAATCTGTGCCTATCTACTGTTATATAACTCGGACAGTTTTTCAGTAAGAAACTATTGTAGACTTCTTTGCTTTCATTATCGCCTATGTTCCTACCTATATGGGCAAAAAAAAAAAAAATGATGGATCCAGGATTTCATACCTTGAGGGGATAACATTTCCAAAGCTTTCATGTATGAAATCCTCCCTTTCCAAGTTTCTTACCATTCCCTGTTCTTTCAACCAAAATTGCCACAAAATCCATAAGAATACAAATCACAATTAAATTGAATACAACCAAATCTTAATAACAAAATGAAAGCTAAGTTCAAACCTGTGGTCCAAAATGCGCTTTTCTGCTTGTGAGGTGGAATTAGCAAGAGATTCTGATAATACTTTTAATTTTTCGACCTGCAATTTAAAAGAGGAGAGTTCAATAGTAATATGGAAAAAGAAGATTGTTCATTATTAACTAAGCACATGCAGTACCCCTCAAAGGAATCACTCAGTTTTCAGATAAATGAATAAAGTACGGCATTTAGATGAACTTTTATAGTATAATTCAAATTTTGTATCTTAATATTTGCCTATTCGGTACTATTTTTATCCATTGCAACCAAGAAATGCTTGTTCTAACGCCCTTTTACTGGCTAGCTGAAATGACATCAAACTGGGACCTTTTCAGTGTGCAGCTCAGGTGAGTCCCCATTGTTCAAGGATTTCTTCTTTAGTAACAGAGACTCCAACCTGGAACATAGTTGAATTTCTACGAGTGCTGCTTTTAAATGCTGCAAGGAAATTAGAGTTTTCAGTTTTGATGAGTCACAACTTCTTTAGTTAAATAAAGAAATAAATTTATATCAACACAACTGTATCAGGTACAAGTATCACTAATGGTCAAGTTCAACTGCCTGAACTGTACAGGTAGTTTAGCACAACTGAAACATACTGAACCCAAAGACTCCATTCACATTTTTTTCCTTCCTTGAAAAATTAACTGAGACCATGTTTGAGAAAACTGATTGAACATGGTCTACTATTCAAAAAAAAAGGACCAACATAAGTGCTTAGTTGTGAATAAAGAGATAAAATACAGCAAGCAAAAATGTATGTTGTGCCTTTTGATGTGATAAATGGGAGCACCTAATATTGAATGGTTATTACAGAGGCATAGAAAAATCGGAAGACAAATTAGAACAAGCATGCACACAGAAATCGGGTGCCTTACTAAAATGGAAATTCAGTTGGATCATGTATAAAAATTATCTTAAACAACATTTGTGCAGTACTGATCTGTTTATATGGATTTTATGCTCATTTGCCTATGCAGGAAAATCAAGTATACCTCTACCGTTGCATCTTTTGCGGTCTCCGATGAATTGTTACAACTTCCACTTAAAGGCTGCTGCAGTGTCATCAGTTTATCAAGTTCCTCCCTTATGCTGCAGGCTTCAGCATCTATTCTGAGGGCATAAGGTCATAAAACCACGAGCAAAAGATTAGGCGAAAGGTTGACCAGAGCATATACCGCACTCAAATATCAATGCAGACCATTTAAGAATCAAAACATGTAGCTGGAAATGTCAAGCATTCATTAAAATGAGGTCAAATAGAGTATATCCAAACAAAGTTATTGATATACAATATATTCCATAACTGAAGAACATAATAGCTAAACAGAGAAAAAGGCAAACCAAGAGAAAATACACAAGTGTATAGGGACACATCTTCTGTTTAACAACAATGAGGAAATTAAAACCCCCCTTTTTGTTTTTTTTGCAGGTTGTTTTGAGGATTTGCAGGTATCTGAGGTGAAGTAGCAACCTGAAAACTTAACATGCATAACCAGAGAATCTAACAACGTGACTAAAAAAATTGGGAAAAAACTTCCCCTAAACCAGTTTCAGAAAATTAACCACCCCCCGATATATGAAGATACAAGATACAACTAAAAGGAGCTTTCAACTATATCTTACAATCTCAAATTCTAATGCTCCAATCCAAGCCTCCAAGGCTGTAAAACGTAAGTTGACCTTATTTTTACTGTCCTCCAAAGCTGCTTGCTACGGAATAACTTGAAACTTATTATAAGAAGTCCAAGAAGTCCATGCAATCAAAGTTCTAGATTAACCTAAAACTACCATCCTGCCAACAAATGAAAAACATTCAGTATCATCCATCATTTTTTTCAAGTTTGAACTGATTTGGAGTCCAAATCATGACCTCTCAACAAAACAAATATAATCCTAACACTTAAGCTAAGAACACTAGAATTCGAATGTGAGCAGAAGTATCAAAAATCATTACCAGTATCCCAATATAAATAATATGAAACCAAGATATCCTCTTTGCAAAATCAAGCATATGAGCAAACCTGAAAGTTTCTTTAGAATGGAAATTTCATCATAATCAAGAATAGTTGAGAGCAGAATTGCACACCATAGTATAAAAGCACAAGCTCTTAACAATCTAATTTCAGAATAACTAACTACAACCCACAGCAATCCAAACCTCAATTCTCAATAAAACTATGAGCAAGTGGATGAAATACAAGTAAATTGAAATTGGGTACATTGCCCAGCCAAATGGAACTGAAGCAAGGGGCTTTCACAAACAAAATATTACAAAAACAGGTGATAATAGGAGAGGGGGAGAGAGAGAGAGAGAGAGAGATGTACCACGTGCAGAGTGTTGCAGTTTGCAGGATGAAAAAAAGTGGGTGGGGAGCAGGCAGTTATTTGATTATCGTCGTCGGATTTTGTAACAACCCAGACTAAAAAGAAGAGAAAGTTTTGATTGAGAGAGAGGAGCAGTATTGGAGACGCACGCGGAGGTCGTTTGAGAGAGAGGCAGACTTGACTGGGTTTTGGATTGAGAGAGTGATTAGCACCCAACAACGTACAACCCATTTGCATTTGAATTGAATTATTGTTGGATAGGTAGAGGAAGAAGCGAAGCGCTCTGCTTATCTGCTATAGTAGCCAAGTCCGATGAAAACCCTTCCTCGATGCACATGCCTTTCTCCTTCTTCCTTAAAAGCCCCTCTGGTAACAACAGGAATAACAGTTTCATCTTTCCTGTCCTATGTGAGTTGACGGGGTCAATCTAACAGAAAACCTGACGGCATCTGTTGGTCTACATATGCGTTGGTTCATTGCAGCCTACTCCCTCTCATTTGGATGGATTCTTAATTTTATGGTGTAACCTGTGTCTAAAAGCGCGCAATTGAAACCTTATGTAAACCAAAGGTCCTGTTATAATTACTGTTAGTTAGTATTCCAAATTACGCTTTTCATTTGTACATTGCTTTGGTCCGAAAGAACCTGTGAAGTCTACCTTTGTGTACTACTAGGTCTATAATTTGGGTATGTAGTCTTTTCTAATTAAGAGTGTTTATCCTGCTTGTATCATGTCTCAACGATCTCGATCAAGTTTTAATCCTCACATCCTGTACATACATGTAAATTGAAAATATAGAATCTACACATGCCACACATGCAGTAGTCTTCCTCTTATTTAATTTTTTTTTTCTTGGAGAATTCTATATATACATGAAATCTGCGTTGAAAACCTCAGTTCACACAACAATGTCGAATAGTTATGGGAAATTACCTCACCAAAAAAAGAAGAACAAAAATCACAAGAAAAACAAATTAAAGAAGAAGGAGCTACATATAGATACAAGAAACTGATTAATTTAGACGAGAAGTAAGACTAGTAAAGTCTTCTACTCCACACGGAAGTGTAATGCCACCCATTTGATCAAAACCAAACTCCTCGGCAGCCTTGAGCAGCAAGTCTTGGAACATCGGTTGCTTCAAGTATGAAATAGGAACCACAAACCGCTCCTTCTTCTCTTCTTCTACCCCTACATAAATTGCGAAATGACCTTTCGGCACATCATCAACATTATTACTAGTAGTACTGCTGCACCTTATTTGGTTCTTAGACGACGTCGCTGCATGCCGGCGCAGCTGCATAATGTGCTTAGCATGAACAACCATCTCTTGCAATCGAATCCCCATTTTCCTTCTCAGTTCTCACACTAGCGAGATGTATCACAAAGCTAGACGAGGCGATCGAGTTTTATGTTTATGCAAGCTAGCTATAGTTGAGTAGTTTAGAATCTTTTAGATGGATGGGTTCTCCGAGCATTTTGTAAGGTATATATAGGAACAATTTTAACTATATTATCACCACCGGCCTTTGTCCTATTGCATATATGATAGAATTAATTTCTAGGGTTTGTGGGAGTTGGGACTGAATTTGGGTCCGTTCAGAAATACACATCAACAGAGCTATAATTCGCACACTGTTTTTCACAAACCGGGTGCCCCTTCAACAGATAAGGATATGTAGTCTGATCAAGTGGAAAGAAAAGGACAAAACTAAAGAGAAAAATATTCCAGATATATAATCTCCAAAATTATTCGATTTATCTATTCCTTAATTCACCAAAATGTAGAACAGTACTACTCTAACATAGTATCATATGCAACGGAAAAATTAAAGAAAATTAAGTTTAAACCATTTACATTATTAAAAAAGAGGTAGGTAAAATTCCTCATTTATATATAACACAACTAAAACCCTATCCTGGTTTGGCACATGTTCTGGATGAGTCGATGATTGAATGCTACTGTTGGTTCAGACTTTAAGCTCAAACATTATACTTGATCAATCTTGTTATTTAATGCTCGCTATTATTGGTGATGATCGAGTACGTATTTGCATATTCTGCTCACATCTCTCTCCATTAGTTAGTTAGAAGGAAATAACATATCTTACCTATATTCTTTTTTTTTTTTTTTTTTTTTTTTTTTTTTTTTTTAGCTGAAGCAAATAAGAGGCATGCCCCTTACTTGAATTTAATAAAAGAGTAAGAAGAAAAGAAGGAACATAGGAGGGGGACCAAACCAAACCTCCCTACAAAAGCAACGAAAAGAAATAAGCTATCGTAACCGAAATTGGGGAAAACCCAATTGGTCACTCTGACAATGCGATAAAAGAAAAGATGGTGTAGCATCCCACCACACCATATTAGGAGCAGTCGTACCATAATTCGCCAAAGCATCAGCTACCTTATTACCTTCACGAAAAATATGTGATACACGAAAAGTCATTTGAGAAATCTTGTACAAGCAATTGAGCCAGCTAATACGAAGTTGCCAGGGGACCAACAAAGGAGATTTAATAAAATCCAGAATAAGAGAAGAGTCCACTTCTAGCCATATGTGCTTCCAATCACGAACCCATGCCAGCTCAATTGCCTTAATCACAGCCATCACCTCTGCCGCAATGGAACTAGGAATCTCAAGATTAGAAGCAAAAGCTCCAAGCAAACGTCCCATATGATCCCTAAACACAGCCCCATAACCTCCAACCCCCTCATCATGTTTCCAAGCTCCATCAGAATTAATCTTAACCCAACCAATCAATGGGGGATGCCAATTCACCTCTATCACTCTAGGGGCACGACGCAATCTGCAATGGGCCCCAAAGGCTTTCAAAATGCGTAGATCTTGGATGGAATTGTGCATGGTACCTGCTGCCAAACGACTAGCTGCTTGAATATGACAAGAGACAAGCCTACAAATAGTACCAACTGAAAACACCTTCCCCTCATGTCTCATTTTGTTTCTAGCATTCCATACAAACCACAATATTGAAGTGAAACAAATCAACCATAAGTCTTTGAGCTGTCCACTTCGTCCTACAGCCATACCCACTTGTAAACCCTCCAAAATTGAGGGAGGAACTCCACCCAACTCAAAGAGAGAAGTAAAATGACTCCATATTGCCGCCGTAAAAGAGCAATTAAGAAAAATGTGATCAAGAGATTCAGAATCGATACCACAAAGATCACAACGAGAGACCAAAGCTACTCCCCTTCATTGTAAAAAATCATCAGAAATCACTCTACCTCTTAAAACCTTCCAAGCTAGCAGAGACATTCGAGGCAAGATAAATTTAGACCATAATGATTTGCCCCATGCTACTGAAGGAGAAGGCTGCCGCAAAAATATGTAAGCATGCTTTGCAGTTAACTCACCAGAAGAGGAAGCAGTCCAAATAAGTTTGTCTTCTGCTGAAGGATCTGCGGCAATTGGAACTTGACTAATCCAATCACACAAGGATGGAAAATAGAAGTGTAGAAGCTGAGGCAAATCCCATGAACCATTACTAATAAAACTTGAAACCATGTCTGGAAGATCGTCCTGTAATGCAACACAGACACCGAAGAAATCACTAATGGGTCTGCCCAAGAAATTATCCCTCCAAAAAGAAATCTTATCCCCTGAACCAATTAACCATCGAGCATTATCTTGAACAACAACCCAAAATTGCCGAATCCCAGGCCAGATAGAAGAAGAAGCATAAGAACGACGCTGAATAAACCGATTCCGAATGAATGAACAACCTTCAGATTGAGAAGAAAAAACCTCCCAGCAGCGCTTTAATAATAAGGAACGATTCAAGAGCACAAGTTGCTTAAGCCCTAAACCACCCTCATCAACTGGAGTACAGCATGACCGCCATGCCACTAGAGGAATGCCCCACCGATCAATAGAACCTGACCAAAGAAAATTACGACACCACACCTCAACTCGTCTAAGTAAAGACACAGGCCATTCATACACTTGAAAAGTGTAAACAAACATGCTGTAAATGACAGATTTAATAAGTTGGAGTCTCCCGGCCATTGACAAAAAAGAACCCATCCAACTTGACAATCGTAGCCTTATTTTATCCACAATCGGCTGAAAATATGATACGCGAGGCTTGCCATGAAAAATAGGGGCACCCAAGTATATGAATGGAGCAGAGCCCAAAGGAATACCTAAGAAGCTGGACTTGTGACTTGTGACTTTTCTTTGTTGATTACCGGCGTCGATGCAAATGCTTACCAATAAAGACTTGTGACTTTTCTTTGTTGATTATTTGCCCAGAAGAATCCCCATACTCAGAAAAAAACTTCATAATTTTTGCTAAATTTCTTTGATCACCCCGGCAAAAAACAATTACATCATCGGCAAACAATACATGAGATGGAGCTAGAGTACCTCGAGGAGAACTAATGCGCTGTAACCCACCTGAAGAAATAAGCCTTGATATACCTCGACTGAGGACCTCTTCTGCCAAGCAAAAAAGCAAGGGAGAAAGAGGGTCTCCTTGACGAACCCCTCTTCCACAAGAAAAATAACCCACAGGTCTTCCATTAATTAAGAGAGAAAGCTTTGCAGACAACAATAAAGCATGCACCCACTGAACGAATGTTGGATGAAAACCAAAGGCATGTAGAACATGCAATAGAAAATCCCAAGACAACGTATCGAAAGCTTTAGTAATATCAGCCTTAATTGCCACGTTACCTCCATAACATTTCGAGTCCAATAGATTAAAGCACTCAGAAGTCGTCAAAATACAATCTGAAATGTTTCTTCCTGGAACAAAAGCATGTTGTTGAGGAGAGATTATGCGGGAGGCAATTGAAGACAAGCGAACTGCAAGGATCTTTGGAATAATCTTGAAAACAAAATTGGTGAGAGCAATAGGTCGAAATTGTTTAATTGAGTCCGCATGATCAACTTTTGGAATTAAAATAATAAGCCCTGAGTTGTAGGATGCCGATAACTGACCAGTAGTAAAGAAATGTTGTACCGCATTTATCACATCCGCACCAACAATCTCCCAACATGATACAAAGAACTGACCACTAAAGCCATCGGGACCTGGGGCGCTATCTAGATCCATAGACTTAACCACAGCCCAAATCTCCTCAGATAAAGGAACTGAAGTAAGAGCACAATTTTCTTCCTCTGTAACCAATGAAGGAATCACATTGGACACCAAACCTTTATCCTGATAGTCTTCATGCCGAGTAAAGACTATATTCTTTCTTTCTTTATTTGGTGGATTCCTTCAACCAAAGGAAAATTGAATCCCAGGCAACTAGAGTGCATGTGCAGACTGAAACTGAGAGTGAGACGACACTGAGACTGAAATGATGGAGTACCCAAATCAATAAGTGAAGAAGAAGATGGCGAATGAATAAATGAAGCAGTTATATATGGACTGGTCCATGTGGCTCTGAGTTTCAAACCGAACCAGTCAGTGCCCAGATATGTAGGGAGGCATGACGTAAGCTTCATTTGTACCACAATGTATAGGGAACCTAATTATATCCATCAGTCAATAATCTGGGCGCCCACCGTTCTCTGCATATCACTTCCATCATTTTATTCAATGCGCAGAGGACAGTGCCCTTGAAATCACCGTCAAAAAGACGCCCAAACAACCCCATTTGATACTTCTGCTTCGGCCGGTAGTGGTGATACTGATTGCGAAAATTGCAGTACGAATCAGTGCGTCTTCATGCATGCAATAAAGCATTTTTATCACCGTCAGTGTCAGCCGGACTAGAAAAACTATAATTTATCTTACCAAAATTAGAAGGATGGTGTTGTATGTGAAATTCTCAATTTAGTCTCTAGACTTCATTCAAGATACTTTCACCATTTTTTGTCATTTTTTCTTGCTTTTTCTCAACCGACCCTTTAATTTCTTCTCACCTTTACATCTCCACTTCAATTCTACCGATCGACGTCATTCGCCCACTCTAGATATGTCATTTGGTCATTTTTGGCACAATGAAATTTCATTTAGCTGGTTGTCTAGCTAGCTTCAGAGTCCGGAGTCGTTGAATTAGTGCATTGAATGTGGCACACTGCAAACAATTTATAATTTAACTTACGGTCCCTGGTTCTGAAGTTTCAATACTCCAAAATATGATAAGAGCATATTTATGCGACATTAATTTGTATTATAAATCACTTCACTTTCTTAGTTTTTTTTTTTTTTTTGAGTGGAAGACGTCAATAGAACCAATACACACACCCATGCAGTGTATTCCAGCATAGCCAGACTAATCACTGCACCGCAGACGCACGAATCATTGGGTATTTTAACTAACCCAGGTCTTAGTTTATTTTATTTTTGAGTGATTTGTTTATTTGTATTTTATAGAATTTTCAAAGCCAAAAAGAGAAAAAGAGCCAAAAACAGGAAGTACGTGCGGAATTATGAACACTCGTGGATTCTCGGTGAATCAAGGAGAGCTGTTGGGCTGCGCAATGATGGAGGCTATTCATCAATTTTATTAACGTGGTGCGTTTCTATTAGTTTGGTGATGTCAATTAATTATCCTAAACGGGCCAAATATTGGAGAATTCATTAAAGCTTTTATTTGAAGCTGAGAATGACAAACCTTGGAGCAATTCGAAGGAGAAAAGAAGAACTTCAGTAGAAGCAGCAAAGATCAATCACCTACATTAGACGATCAATCGTTATTACACAGTAAGCAGCCTTATTACATTCTCTAGGTATATAACCCCAACTACAAGAATGAAAATAACTTAATAATACCTTAATTAGCTTCATCAACAAGAGCACCATCCGGGCCGAAATCCTCCTAATGTAATTAAGTGCCGTGAAAATGTTCTAAGAATCACCTTAGATCTCTAAGTGAGTGAACCCCTATTGAAGCCAAAAGTGTAACCCATTCACTATGGCTAAGAACTCACAGGTTTGTGGGTTCAAATAGCCTATTCCAGGCACTGCAGCACTCCAACACACACTCCTTTGGCTATGTTTGGTAGGGCTGTTCTTTGAGAAAAAGCTGGCTTCTGCTTATTTCTGAGAATAAGTGGCTGAAAAGCAAAGCTGCTGAGTGTTTGGTAAACTGGCTTTTTATAGGAGCTGTCAGTGGCAGAAGCAGTGGGAAAGTGTTTGGTAAATCAAACTGGCTTGTGCTTTTTATTTGTGGAATGACCAAATTGGACATGGGAGATTATTTTGCCTTGATTATATACCAAACAATGTTGTTCAAATCCTCTTGTTATTATTTTTAATCTTTATTATGTTCTTATTAATTTTTGTTAACTTTCAATTTTTATAATCATGGTGACTATATGATTAATATTGGACAAATTTAAAAATAACTTATACAAATATATTAGTAACATTAATAACAATTTGTTTCTGGTTCGCATCAAATGTTCACGTTATTATGCGCATTCATCAAACTTTGAGTAATGCTATTTCTTATTGTTTCCATTTCTTGTGCACCGTGACCATGATATTCTTTTTCTACATCATCATCCATTTCTATCTCACCACTTGACCCATAACCTTCTCTTTCTTCACTGCGGACAAAATGTCTATCACCATGTGCATGTATCTGTATATAATTATGAAGTGTCATGGTAGCAATGACAATCTTCACTTGCTTTTCAAATGAATAACCTTGCATGTCCCTTAAAATCTTCCACTTTTTTTTCCAAACTCCAAATGTGCGTTCTATAACGCTTCTAAGAGAAGAGTGTGCTTTTTCTTCACTAAAAAGATGTATTGCTGAGGTGAGTGAAGAGTTTATGTCCATGCTACTAAAAAGAAAGATCCGCATAGCATAAAAGAGCAGCAAAGGATGATACAACGATAATAAAAGACAACCATCACTACCACCAAGACTTCATGTGGAAATAAATGGAGCTGAAGAATCAAAGACTACATTCTAAAGTCAACAGACAATGCCATTCCAATAAACTTGGTAGTAAATTGCTTACTCGCACAACAAATTGGCGTACACAAGATAACCAGATAGGCTGGAAATTGTTATCAAACAAGGTAGAACATTTGAAAACAATTTGGAAATCATGGAATTTGACACCAAGTTCCAATTAAAAAGTAAAGAACCAATCAACTCACCCCAAAAACACACTACAACATAGCAGTCTTACATACCACCCTAAATCTTTCATCCTACATCTTCGCTACAACAGAAATTTCACAAAACCTTCAACCAGTGACTCAATGGCATACAAATCTATTAACTATTCAGGACCATGTCCGTTTGCCTCTTCCACAACATATGCAGAAATAAGCTTCTTGCAAAAAGATACAGTCCAGTAAAATAACATCGCATTTGAGTCCAGAAACTACAACAATTCAGGTAACACTGTGAAAATGCTTGCAAGGTGACATTTCTTCAAAAAACAAAAAGTACACACATATGACAGAGACTACACAGAAACCCTTCACATATACAATCTTGGATATTAAACCCAACACAATACTCTGCTTCACCTACATATTCTAAATCCAAAATCCAAAATCAAATACAAACCAGAACTGAAAAAGAAAATGTAAACAGTAATCACTGAGCTTAAGCTTGCCTCTCATTAATCTTGCTCCTCCTTCTCTACATAAAAATTCCTCAAACCTCAAAAAAAAAAAAAAAAACCTGCTTGATTTTCTTCATCATCGTCTTCAAACTCATCATGGTTGCCCTTGGAAGCCTTCGCCATGTCCGATACACACTGCAAAATGACACAATCAATTTCTGCCAAGAAAACAAGAAAAAGAAGCCAAATTTAGAGAGGAAGAGGGAAAAAAGAGAGTACCTTTGAGGTCGGAGGAGTGGAGATGGGTATATCGACGTCGGGGCTGCGGTCTATGATGACGGACGGAGATGGAGAGCGGTGACGGGGAGCAGCGACGATGTGAGGGAGAGAGATACGTCTGTGATGGGGAGCAGCGACGATGTGAAGGTGACGGGGAGCTTCGAGGATGCGGCGGTGAGGGAGCAGCGAGGATGCGGCGGTGCGGGTGTGATGAGGGAGAGATCTGGGGGAGCAGGGAAGCTGTGATCCGCGGGTGTGATGAGGGAGAGAGATGGGGAACAGTTACCAATTTGGGAAATGCGAAGGGTTAATGGTTCAGCTGAAATTGTTTCAGCTTGGAAGGGTATCTACCGGTATTTTGAAATTTTCATTAATCTACAGTAACACCGCTACAGTAGATTTTCGGGCTTCTGGCTTTTAAAAGCTGGGGTTCGGCAGCTTCTGCTTTTGGGCAGAAGCCACAGCAGCTTCTGGAGGAAGCTGATGAGAAGTTGGCTTACCAAACACTTATGGGTCTTCTGCTTATAAGCAGGGGAGCTAAAAAGCCCCCCCAAACATAGCCTTTGTCATCTCTGTAGACCGTACCAGTACCATAGATGCCTTGACTCTCCATTATTACTCCACCAACATTCAATTTAATAGCACCTTGTATTGGATACTCCCATTTTGGGTCCAAACACTTCCATCTAGATTGCTTCTGCCCAGATAAGACAGTAGCCCATTTAGAAATTTTCTCGGTACAGCCATCCTGGCCACTTGCGTTTGTACTTGCATAAAGTCATAAACATCCCACCAACATGCCGCACCTTCAATATATTATATCTTCTGCTGCTCTCAATTGCTTCCCATGCAATCTCTCATTCATTTCATGCCAAAGCTTCTTGGAAACCACCCTAGTCTACTCAAGCTCATCCTTTCTAGCTACTATAGCAAAATGTAGAAATAGTTCAAAGAAGCCTCTTTCTTTCCACACTTTACAAACATTAGCCAAAGAAAGGGCATTTCCACACTTTTCGTACCACATTACACTCTCATAAATCTTGAATAAAAGTTAGAATTGAGAGCCACTTAGGAGTCTGGTGCAATTACTAAAATTACTCTCCAAAATAGCTAAGGACCCATATAGAGTTTGCTAAAGATAAAGATGTTTCCCTCTCCTATTTATGAGGAAAACTTGTCCTTGTTTTGTGGAGATAATACATTTATTTTTATTATTCTTTAGTCTTAATATTATTGAATTACTATTGTGTCTCTGGGGCACTACAACCATAGTATAGTGGCATGGCATGGCAACAGTTAAGGTTACTATACAAAAAAAGAAAAAAGAAAAAAACTTTTTCTAGAGGTCTTTCAGGAAACTACGTACTCACATGGGTTTACTCATCCAAGCTTATCAAATAGAATTTCCAAGAGAAGAAAAACTTCTAGAATATATATAGTCCCTCTATTTTAGAATAATTCTCACATAAGGCATTCTCAAACACAAGAAAAAGTCTATCAACACCCCTAACAAGTCACATCAAGCCATTCTGAAACAAAACAGATAGCGGCTACTAGTTGTCTACACTACACCAAAAAAAAGCCTTTAATGATGTTCGAAAAACGTCATCGAAAACATTAGATGACACTTTTGAAAAAATTCATCTAATGTATATTACGATACTTAAAAAACATATGTGAAAGAAAGTGTCAGCTATACAAGAAAAATGTCCTCTAATCTAAAAAGAACGTCATCTAATATCTAACAATATGCGTATAAAATATCCTTAAGTCTAAGAACGTCATCTAATATTAGCTAGCTTCTTTTTGTGTGTGGTCATAGTTCAATCAGTTAGTCCTTAGGGATAGCTGAATCATACTGGGAGAAGGGCTACATTTATTCAATTCCGGCCTTTATACCGCACAACCACGATACATAACATTTCATTCAACAGAGAAAAAATCAAAAAACAAACCGAATCATAACCAAGGCCCCCAAGCAAATTAAATTCCCTATTTTAAAAGTTCAATATCTCAAATTCAAAAGCCACAGTTCAGTATCTCAAATTCAAAATTTCGGTCTCAATATCCAGTAAGTATTATTTTTTTGGGTACAAAGTAAGATTTAATAATAGTATGAAAAGTAAAGATTGACAGAGAATGCCGATAAATCCACCCTAAAGGCAATAGCTTTCTTAGTGGAATTGGATGCATATGAGATTATGAATGCCATTTAATGAAACTTCTATTTCTCAAAAAAAAAAAAAAAAAGTCCAATTTGTTGGAGATTAAACTTAGACGGGTGGAATTGTAAAATACCTTCTCGATGTTATTGGAATTGTAACTTTTCATTCGAAAGTTTTCATCAAAATATCAACCCCAATTTCAAGATTGATTGAGACTGTAGAGTGAACCAGAAATTGAGCATAACCGAAAGAAGAAGAAGTAAAGTGGATTGAGTAATCTTGACCTCAAAGTTTTGAGATGATGGATTGAGTCTTGACTTCAGAGTTTTTTTCTTCAGTTTTGAGACAACGGGAAAACTGTGCAAAGGTTATAGGGGAAGAGAGAGAGATAGAAACGGGGGAGACAGATTTTGTAAATTTATAATTGAGGTTATTAAAAATTCGTCATTTCAATATTTTTTTTTGAGTTAAATGGACTGATGGGGAAGCTGTTTTTGTTGGTGGGCTGTTGGGGAAAATTTTCCCTAAAAATGGGATTTATGGGTCAAGAATCCTAATTAATATATGATATGTTCACAGTGGCATATGTTGATGCTAATGGAATGGAAAGAAAATCAAGTAATTCTAGGGGTGGGTTCGGTTTCGATCGGTTCGGTTATGAGCCTAAACTGAAAACTGAACTGAATTTGGAATCGTTGCGGTTCGGTGCGGTTTTTGTATTTTGAGAAGTTGACACCAAAAATTGAACCAACCCGAACGGTTCGGTTCGGCCTAGTTTCGGTTTTTTTTTTTTGAAAACAGATTTTTACCAAATATACTTCTTTGGTATTGTAACTGAAGAAGTTTTTGTTTCTTCAAACCTGTAATAATAATCTATAACAATAAATTTACAAATTTACTAATGCATGCTTTGTACTTCAATAGACAATAATCTATAATTTCATACTTCATAGTCCATATAATTCAATTGATATAGTCCAATAGTCCATCAAGTTCTAGCATCAACATATGAAAATATGAAATGGTCAAAAAATATAGAGTCCAAAGTTTATAAAAGTCCATCATTACATCAACACTAACCTCACAAATTAAAAATGTATAAGTTCACTACAAGATTAAACATTACAAAAATAATGAACCAACATCAACATATGAAGGAGGGCAATGGCATGATCTCAAGCTCGGAAAGATGAAGTCTTCGACTTTGGAGGTAACATTCCGCTCCGACTACTCCCCACTGCAGCTCCACATGACATCTTAAGCATCTCTACATCAGTATAAGAGAATAATAAAAATAACAACATTAGAAAAGAAATACATACAATCATATATAACATAAATATTACAACTTCATTAACCCAAAAAACTTTAACTAAAAAAATAGAAACAATTACCTCTTTCCGCTTCTTCACACAACTCCATCTCCTTAATAGTAGGCATATGATGTAGATACACATTTTCACTCCTAAGCCAATTTTGTGTACATATCAAGGCCTCCACCATTCTAGGGCTTAGGGAGCTACGGTATGGATCAATAATCCTCCCACTCGTGCTAAAGGAAGATTCTGAAGCTATGGTTGACACCGGAATAGCTAGAACATCCTTTGCAATGCGGGCCAATATAAGATATTTACAAACTCCATTCACCCTCCACCAATTCAACAAGTCAAAGTCTTCACCATCTCCTTGAATAGGATCTCCAAGATATCTATCCACATCGTTGTTTACGATCTCGGCTTTCTTTGCTCTTCTCCTTTGCTCATTCTCTTTCAATCTCTTTTCTAACTCCATTAGACCCTTACTTGAACTAGATATCTCCTCACTTGATACTTGAGAACCACCAACCTCACCAACACCACTTTCCCTTCCCTATTCCTCATACACCTTGTAAAGGTCACACAAGAGATCCTTCACACACTTTGCGTTAGCTTCCACCTTTTCATCCATATCCCCATCATCAAGAATCTCAAAATAGTCAACAACTTTCTCAAGTTTATGACGTGGATCAAGAACAATAGCAATGAATAGATAGGGATTCAACTTATCAAAGCTACCCCAATACTTGAGAAACTTGTCTTGCATAGGTGATGCAATCTCAGACAAACATGGGTTCTTTTGTTCTTGCAAGAGACCATAAATAGAGAGTATATCACCAAAAATACTATGAACGGTAGGAGAATTAGAACAACATACTTTCAAAGTGATTTCATAAAATGGTCTTAAGAAATCCACAAATTGCTCCCCATATTGCCAATCAACACTTGCTGGTGGCCCTTCTTTTGGCTTTTCACCCTTGTCACCTTGGAACTATGCCCAAAAATTACCCGCATCTTCATCCACCATTCTATCAAAAGCTTTTTGGAATTTCAAAGCCCGTTCCAACATCAAGAATGTGGAATTCCACCTAGTAAGGACATCCAAAATCACAAGCCCTTTGCACTCTAGTTTCACCCCTTCAACACATTCCTTGAAAAAATCAAGCCTTTGTGGGGAGAATCTAACATACCTCACCGCATTGCGAATGACACCAATGAATAGCTTCATCACACTCAACCCATCATTGACAATCAAGTTAAGAATATGGGTCACACACCTCACATGCAAATTCTTCCCTTCATGCAAAAGTGCATTAGGGACACCCCAATCACCTATCCTCTTACTCAACTCCTTCAATGCAACATCATTTGATGAAGCATTATCAACAGTGATTGTGAGAATCTTTTCTATACCCCATTCCAACAAACAATCCTCCAATAGCTTAGCTAGCCTCTCCCTTATGACTTGGAATCACACAAAATTTAAAATTCTCTTATGCAACACCCAATTATCATCAATAAAATGTGCAGTGAGGACCATATAATTAATGTTTTGAATAGAAGTCCAAGTATCGGTTGTAAGAGACAACTTATATCTACTCAATTGATCCATCAATTTTTTCTTTTCCCCCAAATAAAGCTTAAGGACATCCTTTGCTATTGTCTTACGGGGAGGAATTCTCCAATAAAGAAGAGCTCTACCCATAAAACGCCTAAACCCCTCTCCCTCCACATGAGAAAATGGTAGCTCATCTAATATAATGTACTCCACACATAACATAGATAGCTCTTCTTGAGTGCATTCTACAGTACACAACTCCGTAGTTGGTTTTTTAAAAGAGAAAATATTTTGCCTTTTAGCTTTCAACTTCTCAATATTAGGGGGATACTTTGGACACTTGTCCATATGATTTATAAGGGAGGTTAATTGTACCATTCTTCCTAAGATCGGCATAGTACTCTTTTCCGCAATAATTACATTTACCCTTAATTCTACCATCCACCATGCCACATCCCTCTCAAAATGATTCCAAATATCTGACCTTTCTTTCCGTTTCAACGCCTCAAGGATGCTTTCCACACTTCCATCATCTTCAAGCTTGGTTGCTTGACTTCCTCTTTCTTCCTCCGAATTTGCAGCATTACTTCTTTCGTCAACTGGTATTGGTGTTGTCGATTCACCAACACTAGTGTTGATCTGCAGTTTATAGAATTTGATTGTTAGAGATCGATACATAGACATAAAAACAGAAATGCAGAAAAGAATATAAAGCAAAACAGATGTAGTTTAAGATTACAGAAACAAAAAGCAAAACAGATTGTAGTTTACATATTGCTGAAACACAAACCAAAACATGCAGTTGCAGAGACAGAAAAAAAAAAAAAAACAGTTGCAGAAACAGTTGTAGAAACAGATGCAGTTTACATATCACATATAGATAGCAAAACAGATGCATTTTATAGAATTTGATTGTTAGAGATCGATACATAGACAAAAAAAACAGAAATGCAGAAAAGAATATAAAGCAAAACAGCTGCAATTTAAGATTGCAGAAACAAAAAGCAAAACAGATTGCAGTTTACATATTGCTGAAACACAAACCAAAACAATTGCAGAAACAGAAAAAAAAAAAAAAAAAAAACAGTTGTAGAAACAGATGCAGTTTACATATCACATATCAGACCAAGTCACCCAAAAACAAAGGCCCAGACTTTATCCAAAAATGCAGCAATGGCATTGTTTTCCCCAGAATGAAGTATTAATGTCCTAAAATACCAGGTTTTAGTAATATATAGACCAAACACGATCTTGATTTTCCTTTCTAATGTATAGACCAAAAAGAAATAGCAAAACATATTTGGTAACACTTGAAACAGTAACAGAATCAGATTACAGATTTGTTTTTCCAAATTGCTACCTGAGATGATGAAGACGATTTATGTTCCGGGGCTGAGGTTGAACTTGTACCACATGACTTAGATTTCTCCATTTGCCTCTTCATTTTCAACAATCTCAAATCTAGAACTACTCACTACTCAGCCAAAACAAATGCAGAGTACCTGAAAGTTTCAGATCAAGTTATGGTGAAGAAAGATAGAGAACGCAAGGCACTAAAACTGAAAGTGAATTCAATCTATTGAAAGCAAGGCTGTAACAAATCATGCATATCTGTTACTCCTTGTTAAGAAATCATGCATATCTGTTACTACTTAGAACCCAAGCTATAAACATAAAAATGGATATACACAACATAACATAAACTGAAACCATCTTTCAATTCGGCTCTTACCTTATCTAGAAAGTACGTATCTAATCCGGCTATAAACACCAACGTCTAGCCCAAATCTGCAAGTCTATTCCAAGCTAATCTACAACAATAATAACAAAAAATTAGCAATAATAAAAGTAAATCAATGAAATCTGTTAAACAAAAGCACAAAAGCACATCTCATTTCTTACCTTTCAATCGAAACACAGTAAACACAGGTCACAACCTTAGAGCCTCTTCTTAACTTCTTCCTCCCTTGCTAAAGCACGCTCCAAATTACTCAAATGGACAATTTCTGAAGATTCACAGGTACACAGTTCAAGCCCCAATTTCAAATAAGTGCTTAAGTAGCCACAATTCACATAAAAAACCTATCAATACTGAGACTCAGAATCTAAACCTGTTTGAGCTACTTCCGGAAGCATATCTTCCGGAACAGATGCATATGAAAATAGGCAAGTACCAAAATTTAAAATACAATTACAGAAAGATATCACCATCCCACTTCCAATCATTCAAATCCCACTCCAAACTCCTTTTCCCCTCCTCTCAAATTCGTCGCCACCAGACCATAAAACCCACAATTCTTGCCTCCAAAACAAACCCTCCACAGATTCAAAACCCACAACCCCCAAATACTCTACAATCCCAGTAGTCAAACTCCAGCAGAAACAATTACCCAGTATTCAACAAGTCTCAACACATCCAATCCAAGTATTCAACAAGTCTCAACACATCCAATCCAAAAGTATTCAACATGTATTCGCAAACCAGCATGTATTCAAAAGTTATAAATGCAACAACAAGCCAACAAGTCTCAAGTCTCAACACATCCAATCCAATTATCCAATTTCCAGAAAATCGTAAACCATTACTAGACAAGTCAGCTACCTGAGTTGATGAAGATGATCGTAAACCCTTACACCGAGTCTTCTTCAATCTCCGAACTCCGAAGTCGAAAAAAAAAAAGAAATAAGAAGACAAGATGGCGCCGCTAGTGAGGATTGAGGACTTGATGTTGAGGAGAAGCAAAATGAATCGGGAACTTCTAGCTACACACACAAGTAGAGATTTTAAACATAGGATTGGAGACCAACTAGCTAGTAGCTACACTGATCATAATCTCAGATCGGTGAAAATCAAAACGGAGGCGGAATTGAACTTACCTTCAAGAGAGACAGAAATGGAAAGCTGCTGACTTTGGGTTCGACATGATTCGTGTCGTCGGAGTTAAGCGACGGCGGAGTGGTGGACGGTCCGGGCTCCGGTAGCGGCGAGTCCCACGAAGAGGAGAAAGTAGGGGCTGAGGAACAGAGGAAGTGTCGAAGACTCGAAGTGAGGCAGTGACGATTCGAGGCCTCGTTTTGTCTCTAACCCTAGAACAAAACGACGCCGTTTTGTAAAATGTGAACAGTGTTTCGGTTTTCGGTTCGGTTCGGTTTTCACTGGGCCAAAACTGAAAACCGAATCGAACAAAATCAGTTCAGTTCGGCTTTTTTTTTCGGTTCGGTTTTCTTTCGGTGCGGTTTTTTTCAGCTTCGGTTCGGCTTTCGGTGCGGTTTTTTTCTGTTTTCGGTTCCGCGAGCCCACCCCTAATAGCTAGGTTACTCCACTTCAAGCGATTATGTATTCAATATAAGAGTGCCCAAGACAAGGACAACATAAACAAAACTTTGAGTACACTACGTACTATTGAACATGGCCTTTAATGACATTTTTTCTATGACATTTTATAGAAAATGTTATTGAAGTTTCGTTACTGAAACATCATTGATTATTTGGTACCAAAACTTTATCATATTTTTTTAAACGCCATAAATATTCTAAAAATTAATAGCTTTTCCAAAATGCCATGAAAAATTATGGTGTATTTAGGGTCATCATCGGAACTTCTTTAATGGCACTTACAAACAACATTGAACTAATTTTGGGCGTCATATGCTCATTTTTTTCATTTGTCGCCTCAACGCAATCTCAAATTATTTTCAATATTTTTTTCACTTACATTTTTTCCTCTCGTTTTCTTGCTTCAAGGTCATTCATTTTCTTGCCCAATCTCAACTTAGTTCCAATTTCCAATTAGAATGCTACTCAAGAACATTTATTTTCTTGCTTCGAAGTTTTCAAACGTTTTCTTCAGGCACGTATAGCTTGAAGAAAACTTCTTAGCATATTGTAAATCTTAGCCATCATACTACTTCTGTTGGATGGAGCAGTTCTCTTCCTCTAGCTACTACGGATGCTTTTTATCATGTTGTATTTTCGACCACTTTCGACAGTCTTTTTTGTAATAAAAACTTTTTTCCGACCATTTTTTGTGGTCGAAAATTACAGTATGTGTTGTAGTGGAAGAGTTTATTTAGACTCGGTTGTTTCTTCTTCTTTTTTTTCTATTGAAAAAAACGTACACGTTCATGCCGTCAACTTCATCGAATCTTAAGGCACAGATGACCGATGAAGAAAAAGACACATATCATGATCAACCACTCTAGCTTTGTTCAAGAAATTTGTAGCATTTGCGTTGCTTTTGAATATCATCCGCTGCATCTGAACCTCAATGTTTACTGTGACGAACACTTCAATCATATGTTTCTATAACAACCTCCATCTAATAGTGTTAGAGCAACTCCAACAGATTCCCTATATTTTGATTTTTCTCTACTTTAGGGAAAAATAAGCCTCTTTTGCTCCAACAGATTCCCTATAACTATCCCTATTTTAGGGAAAGTGAGGAAAGAGAAAACCAAATTCCTTATATTTACAGCAAACTCTAAAATTTTAAGGAAGAATATGGAGATTTTAGAGATTGTTGTAAAATAGGGAATCTGTTGGAGTTTGAGAAGAAAAAGAAACTAAAGCTTTGACTTTTGCTTCCCTATGATACAGAAATGATAAGGAAGCTGTTGGAGTTGCTCTTAGAGGATAACCAATTTTTGTATCAACTTTCGCAGTGGTTTTCTTTCTAAAAGTAAATTAAGAGATTAGAGATTATAATGAATATGAGTTCATAATGTAAGAAAAATATAGACTAACGAAAAGATGAGGGATAACAAAATCACCGAAGTAATTGCAAAAAACATCTTTCTCTTGATCACCTTTATAAATCTGTTTTCAATATCACGGAACTTGTCGTAGAATTACAGTAGCTATCAATATTTTCAAGTGATGAGGATGGCGAATGTGTACAATAAGCAACTCCAACAGATTCTCTGGTGGGAGGTGGTGCCTCAGTTCCTGCATTCGGCTCTGGGTGGTGATTTCTCTGGTCGCCCTTCATATAGATTTGCTTAATCTAGACGACTTATGGTTTTCATTCATGAGTTCTCAGCTTGTATTCTTTGTTCTGTTATTGTTCCTTTTGGTTCTAGGGAATGGTTTTGGTCTAGTCCCCCATTCCCTTTCTTTGTTTTTATTTTTATTGTAATAAACGGAACCGGGCGTGGGGCTGAGCCTCCCAGCTTGGCTGGGTTCCAAACCCTTAAAAAAAAAAAAAAAATAAAAAAAAAAAAAAAAAACTCCAACAGATTCCCTATATTTTTATTTTTCTCTACTTTAGGGAAAAATGAGCCTCTTTTGCTCAAACAGATTCCCTATAACTATCTCTATTTTAGGGAAAGTGAGGAGAGAGAAAACCAAATTCCCTATATTTACAGCAAACTCCAAAATTTTAAAGAAGAATATGGAGATTTTATAGATTACTGTAAACTAGAGAATCTGTTGGAGTTGGAGAAGAAAAAGAGGCTAAAGGTTTGACTTTTTCTTCCCTATAATACAAAAATTATAGGGAAGCTGTTGGAGTTGCTCAGTAGCTTATTTGATAAAAGAGAAAATCTTATGTTCCGTTAGGAATTATACGTTCGTTATGATTTAGAGATTACTCTCTCCTACGAGGCCACTATTAAAGCACCCACAAAAATTATTATTATCATTCGGGTTATAAATTCATCATTTTTTTTTTTTGACAACTGGTTATAAATTCATCATTGAAGACAAAAAAAAGAAGAAGAGAAAATTAGATAAAAACCCAAAAACAAAGCTCCTATTAAGAAAAACTCATCCCTATATTTTCTTTTAATCTACACCCAATTCACATAATTGAACCTTCCTTATAGGTTTTAAATCTATAATTAACATTTTTCACATTTTTTAGTTTGACTTTTTTGCCCTTCTGATTGAATAAATAAAATATTCCTCAAATATAGCTGTTGATTATTTTTTGAATTTAAATATTTATAATTTAATACAATCAATTTAATCCTTCATTTTTCTCTTATTTAAAACGATTAATTGCCTTAATTATCCTATATTTCTTCTTTTCCGATGTGATCTATATATTTGCTATTGTGTATTATCAGATTCTGTTATATTCCTATTATATAAATATTTCTCTTTCTCGACATGATTAAACATCCTCTCATTAAGGTATGTTATTTTGCTTATCCGTTCTAATAGGTGTAGTTATACAATCATTCCATATTCATTAGTTTTCTAAAATGGTCGAGTTAATGTAATTAGCCCATGTAAAATGTACTTGATGTAGATTGATTGCTTTAAGATTTTTTTTTTCCCGCCCCTACATTTTTCTCTGCCTGATTCTATGGGGTGGTCAAGGACCACATAATAGTTATGTGTAACTGTAGAGTTTGCTTAATATATAATTATCCCTTAATTTTGGCACATTGAATAATTTTGAATGTGCAAGAGTTTTTGCACTATAATTTAGCAAACTCATTATTATCATTCATTGTTTTACAATTGAAAATGAACTTTACAATATTAAGAAGTTTATTTCTAATATCAAGGTAATTTAAATACACATTCTTTTTGAAGGAATCAACCTAAAAATTTATTGAAATAGGGACAATGAGTACAACCGTAAATGATGTTCATCCAGTATTGAAATAAACAATTTTAAATTTGTTTTTACACAGTTTTGCTCACCTAAGGGACAGTTTTAAAGGACTGTGAGGGACAAATGCATCTTAACCACATGTATTAATAATAAAAGTAGAAATTATAATAATTTAAAATTTTGCATTTATTTTCAGCCGTCAGATTCACTTGTCCCTCACAGTCCCTTAAAAACTGTCCCTTAGGTGAGCAAGCATTTGTTTTTACAATTGAAATATAAACTTTACATTTTCGAACCTAATATAAAGAACATTATAACACTTCATCCGTCATCTCGACTAGCACTTTGCAATGTAATCTTCATAAATCTCCCAACTACTAGTGCCCTGCATGTTGTGATTCCTTATACAATTGCAAATTACCTTCATAGATCTATTTCAAAGGTAAAACTCTATTAGGATTTAAATACATATATCCAAAATATATTATCTAAATTATAGGTATATTAATTGTCAATACTATAGGTTATGGAATAAACAACCTATGATATAGAGTCACACAAATAATTTAAAACTACAAAAACAAACATCTAAAGCATATGTACATATTAAAGCAATCTAAGTATCAGGTAATTAGAAACAACGATTCTATTTTGAAGGAATGAAACTAAGTTTTGTACCAAATTCATAAATTGAAATTTCTAATTACTAAAAATCCATCCAATTCAAACTTTACACAAAATCAAAAGATTAACAAATATATTATACTAAATAAATCTGATGAATAGGTAATTTGAATTACGAATATGATATATGTACCTATTTGAAAGAAAGTCTCTAACCCATAAGAAAATGATGAAATAAACCTCATGAATAGGTCGTTTGAAATCATCCTTTGAAATCATATGCAACTTTGTGAAAGGTCTCCACCCAAAGAAAAAATGACGAATGAATTCACTAGCTTCTATATATAGGAAGAAACATACCAAAAATTCATCATTATATGATAATAATGACATTAATGTAAACACCTAAAATTAAGTACTGATAAAAACCTAAAGTGAAGGTAATACCAACAATAACGTCAATCAAACTCCATAATATTTGCTAGATGATTTTGACTGTTAATCCTATTTAATAGGTGAATGAGGAATTTGATAATGGCAGCTTCAGTAATTCTTAACAACATTGGGTTTTAATATTTACCCTATTTAATAGGTTTTTTTATTTTGAATAAACCTAATTAATTGGTTTGGGTGTATATTAAAACACTCTTATGGATGATTTTATTCTAAAAGGGGTGTGTGAATTTGGGTGTAGAATCAAATTCTCTACAAAAAAAGGGTAAAGTTGCTAAGCTATTGGAATTATAAACGACCGAATCTCAGCAAATTTTATTGTCATTTTGGGCCTCCAAATGAAGAGGGACAAATACATAATTTTTTTTTTCTTAAATATTTTTACTAGAGTCCTGATAAAAACAAAGTTATGGGCACGATCATGAAAGTAAGATAGCAAAGTCTGTTTAGAATTTGTTTTGTGGTGTGACAGTGGTGTTCTTGTGTGGTGTGATACTGTGATTGGTAGCCGATCGAGCTCCATATATTCTAAGAAACCTGATCATATTAGTTGCCCGTCAACCTACGTACTCCCAAATGCCACGGTTTCAACAAGTACCAACCCTAGCCTCTGCGGCTGCGTTGCTATTTCAATGTTGCCTGCCCAAGGGAAAATGTCCAGATACTTACAAAGAAATCAAAATGGACACTACCAATCCTTCAATGGAGACCAACTTTGAAGAATTGCAGGACAACAATGGCAACCCCGGAATCAGCACCCAGATAGTTCTCCAAGACATAGCAAAAGACTCGAACAGTGAAACAATATCAGACGAAAACAATAGGACACAGCAGAAAACAATAAGACCCTCCGTTGAATTTCATGAACTACTTTTGCATGATGGCCACTTTACATGTCTTGGATGTGATAGTGATGAGCTTCAAGATGCAGAGGAGGAAAAGGATGAAAGGGAGAGTTCCGCAAGTGATTCTGGTTTTGAAGATGATGATGATGAATACATCATTCTCTGATTCTGAAACTAGCAATTTTCAATGGGATTTCAAAATGGTTATGTAAGAACTTTTCTTGGTCTTTTTTCTCCCCCTAATTGTAGTCAATATTTTGTCACAATTATCGGATCTAATTCTATTATTGTCCTTTAAATTTTCTTGATATCTATTTTATGGTTCTTAGATACATTGTTCTTTTGCCTGAGTTGTAGTAGACATTGAAGTTCAAAAGTAGACCATAAAGATGTAGATAGTGATGGTGAAAAATTTGACTACAAATTACAAAACGGTATTACTCAAGAACTAACAACTAACACAAAACTTAAGAGACTCACACTTATTAGTCTCAAGTTCTGTTGGTTTTAATGTAGGATGAAAGGAAAACAAATTAAAAGAAAAATGAATTGGTTAAATAATCGACCTGTTTCAGGTCATATACAGAACTATCATCAATAATGATTATGAGGAGTTTAGAGCCGAAGTTAGGGTAATGAAGTAGTCTTCACTGCATGGAATTGTAAGACCACCTGTAGGATGATCATATCCAAACTCTTCCTGAGCCTTGTTCAACAAGTCTAGAAACAAAGGATGGTTCAAATACGATATCGGAATCACAAACCTCTTCTTCTTGCCTTCTCCAACATAAACAGCAAAGTGGCCTTTCGGGACATCAATACCCGTAGTGTCTGTAACTGCTCCCAACCTCGCTGAAAGGGTTCGCTGTAGTTTCTGCTTGGCATGAGCTATACCCATCAATTTGATACCCATCTTCAGAATACAAAAATAAGGAAATGCACCTCAGAGGTTGGATACAGAAAAGTTGTAGTGATCTGTGAGAATTGCAGATATGGTTTGATGAATTGGCATGTTTAGTACCCTAAATATATATAGTGGGAGAATTCAAAGTGGAAACCTTAAAGTGGATAAAATTGCAAGAGCCCTGTTAACAATGTTGAGAAACACATCAGGTGAAGGACTTGGTGAGGGTTCACATGGTAGTTGCCTTAGTTATCCAAGACATGTTGTCCTACCAACTTTAGAAATTAATAAAGAGTGGCTCAACTTGAAAGTTATATCGACTTATCTGAGTAATGTTTCAACTAATAATTAACAAACCAGTAATGATCTTTTCTATGTTAGGCATGTTCTTGAAAGTAGTAGCACCAGGATCAACTAAAGAAGATACTCTGAGTCTCTGAAGCATTGTTGATACATAGAACATCCACTGAACTTGGACTTGGCTATTCACTATTCAGTAGCTTTTTTAGTGACAACCAGCCAATAAGCCTTTGTTTGTGGTCAAGATCAGCCACCAGAAGTAATCCAATTCATGATTTCCACTTTCAGATTCTCTTTTAGGCTAGCTAAAAATCCATTATTGGGTCCCCTCTTGACTCATTCACATGACTAGGGACAGATAGTAGACTGTAGAGTTGAACCAATCATCTCATTCTTTATGATTCAAGAAGCTTTTCGAATGCAGTCTATAACTCATTTTCTATTTGTTGTTCCTATCGCTTATCATGTTGATCTGTAAAGCATCTAAGCCAAACACCGTTAGTTTCTGTTGATTTTAATTAAAATGTACATTGAGTTGCTTTTTATGAGTCATACACATTGCTTTGACCAAATATAGGTCCATCCATCCATGATCTCAGTTTTCACAGTACCATAAGATTTCTATTAGTGAGTAAACAAATAATCGCATTAAAGTTGTAAGTCAAGCAGATTTGGGATCTAGTTAACACCCCAAATGTTTTCTGTGGCTGGTCCATTGGTTCTTTATAGATCCATTCATGCACCAAAGAAAAAAGATATATCAAGTAATGGTTCAAGTACTTCTTTGAAAAGTCTATTGTTATTTTTTTTTTCGGCCAATAAACTATACATCAGTTTTCTTTTTGCTTGGTCAAGTATCCATGATTTGGGAACTGATTTTATCTTATGTCATATGGTGAATATGATTCTTCTGTTTCGTACTCTACTCTAGAATTAGAACCATTTTAAGAAACCAAGATGCTTTTCTGTGTTCTGCAATAGGTATATCATATCTGGGTTTGCTTATGATGTATGGTGAGGGATTAGGATGTAGTCACTTACAAATAGATGGTTCTCTCGTTCTCTGTGAGCATGTCAAGAAGAACCCTGAAGATCACTATTAACTTTAAATATACTGTAGTGATGATTTTCTTTTCTGTATTGTTGTATGGGCGACAGAAGTTACACAGATTACAGGCTTTGCAGTTTGAAGGGTGATAAATGTGAGAAAAATTAAACTAACTTAGACCTGGTGAAACAAAATTTGAAATGGGGTTCCAATTATATTCTCAGTATGAGGATACGGGAGATGAATTTTACAAGTGATGCCAACTCTTCACAGCACAAAATTGAAGAGCTTTGATCTACCTCTGTCAGATCAGATCATTAAAAGGAATGTAAACAAGAACTCAAACGAATGAAAGCCTGTTCACTGCATGGAATAGTGATGCCACCCATTGGATGAGTGAATCCAAACTTTTCTTCAGAGGAAATCAGCAAGTCTTTGAACCACTGTTGGTTCAAGTATGATATTGGTATTATGAATCTATTTTTCTGTTCCACTCCTACATAAATAGCAAAGTGGCCCTTTGGGACATTAGTAGTAGCCATACTATCGATTGCTTAGCCATATGGAGAGATCTTCGGACGGTTGATAGCAATTTGATACCCATCGTTTGTGATATATATGAGAAGAGCTCTTATGAATCTTGTGATTGAGGATGTGAGGACTTTGGGTGATGATTTCTTTAGATGTCTTTTCCTATATATAGGGATCAACTATTTAAGAGCAAACTACACACACTTAAGTTCACATGCATCTGTCTCAACTCTCAAGTCTGATTTTCAAGGGTCATTGGTCAGTTTATCCTAATAAAGGTTGCAGCTTGCTTGATATCATTCCCTACCGCCACCTATTCAAATCCAATTCAAATGTCTACCAGCTTTTGATAGATAAGTTTCATCATATTCCATGTATGGTCAAATCACTTGAAATATCAAAATTTACTGAATGGAGGGAAAAATAATGCATCTTTTCAAAACCATTCATCTGAGATCTTAGTTACAAGCCCAAGTTCTCATCAACAGACATGGTTTGTTCCACCTGTTTGTGTTTTCTGTGGGTTATATGTCTAGTCAGAAAGTGATGATACATAGGAAATAGCTTTAATGGTAGGCCAGGATCTAACTGGGACAGAAACTAAGCAGTATGAAAATTGTCAATTTTTATTAGTTGGGAAGCAAACCATGTGATTCATCTTTCTTGTCCTAAACCGAACCCCAATTACAAGTAGTTGTCTCTTCACGAAGAAGTGGCAAGTACCATATAAAATGGCAAAATGTCTCTATACAAAACAACAAGAACAAGTATTTAGACTGTTTTTTGGTTGTTCAAGTTGGTGTATGCAATGAAGGAATGAGTAGTAGGGAAACTTCAAGAAGCTTGAACCCCAAGTTGTAATGCCATCATGTGCAGCCACAGCTAACAATTCTCACTATTTGATTGTATCCATATTTCAATGTTGAATTTTGTCATTTGGCATTTTCCTGCAGCCATCTCCCATTTAATGCTTTCCTTCTAAGTTTTCTTGTCAAATACTAAATGTCTCGTGCATGTCTCTGATCTTGTGAGTTATGTTGAAGAGCTTTTATTAAATCTGAACTATTCATTTCTTGTGTGAAAAAGTTTCAGTTGGTCGGAGAAATTATGAAAAATGTTTCACCTTGAAAGGCATATGGAGTTATCTGACACATCCTGCCCTACTATTAGCTTCAGGAATCAGTATATATTGAAGAGGGGTTCAAGTTGAAAGGTCTGTAGAGTTTTCTCACTTTCTGAGTAATGTTCCAACTAATAATTAGTAAATAATGCTGACTGTGGTAACCTTTGTGATGTTCTTAACATTAGAACAATGAGGATCAATCAAAGAAGATACTCTGATACTCTGACTCATTGTGCATATTAAAACCACTGAACTTGGACTTCAGCTCTATTCAGTGTCTTCTTTAGTGTCAACTAGCTAAAAACCTTTGTTTGTGGTGATGAGTTAGACCCCAAAATTAATCGACATCATGATTTCTACTTTAACACTACCTTTATGGTATTGAAACCATTACAATTGGGGCCCCTCTTGACTCAATTCCCATCAACACTCCATGAGGCCAGAGTAGCCTGTAGACTGTATATTCCTGGTTAAATGAGCTACATAAAAATAGATTCTGTATATGACCTATATGTTCAGGACATATATGAGTGCTGATGCAGATGCCTCATTGTCAGTTTCTCCAGGTAAGTTCATGAATTAACACTAAATTTCTCTGTGGCTGGTCTGTGGTTTTATAGAAGTATATTATTGTAATAAAGAGAAGAACATTAATAAAGAATCATTCAAGAACTAAATTTAAGATACCTATTACTGATTTTACCTTATGTTTTATGGTAAAGTGGAAGAACCATAATTCATCTGTAACCATGATTCATACTCAACTTTCGAATCAGGAACTATTTTAGAAACCAATGTCCATATCTATGTTCTGCACTAGATAAACTGGATGTCTGTGTGTGTGTGTGTGTGTGTATCAGTATATACATATTAATCACCATATGGATGGTAGTCTCTTCCAATCAGATAGTTCTTTAGTTATCTCTGAGCATGTCAAGATGAACCCTGAAGATCACTTGATATGTATAGTAGGTGATGATTTTCTTTTTCTATTTTATTGGATGGGGAAGATAAGTAACACAACATTGCAGGATTTGCAGTATGTAGGAAGATAATTGTGAAGAAGCAAATAATTAAACTAACTCAATACTGGTGAAACAGAACTTGATTCCAATTTAATTCTCAGTACAACTATACGAACGATGAAATTTAAAAAGTGATTGCCAACTCTTCGTGGCGCAAAATTGAAGAGTTTTGATCAGCTTGCTATTTTGGTCAAATCAGCCCATTACAAGGACTGTAAACAAGAACTAAAACCAATGAAGGCCTCTTCAGTGCATGGAATAGTGATGCCACCCATCGGATGAGTGAATCCAAACTTTTCTTCAGAACGACTCAGCAAGTCTTTGAACCACTTCTGGTTCAAGTATGATACTGGTATTACAAATCTCTTTTTCTGTTCCTCTCCTACATAAACCGCAAAGTGGCCCTTTGGGACATTCGTAGTAGCCATACTTGATTGCTTAGCCATATGGAGAGATCTTCAAATGGCTGATAGCAATTTGATACCCATCGTTTTTGTGGATAATGGATTGATTTGAAAAAAGCTGTTATAATAGAGGAGACTTAGGCTGATGACTTCTTTAGTTGTGTTTTTGTATATATATATATATCTTATCCAGAGCGATGCCTCGCTCTGAAATTTCAGAGCGAGGTTAGGGTTTAGAGTCACTTTTCGGTCGCATTTCCACATCTCGACCGTTCAGTTTTTAGCTACTAATGTATAGATCATCTTTGCAAAATTTCAACCAAATTGATGGTCGTTAAGGCATTGATAACTACCTTAAAGCTAGTACGGTTTAGGTTGAACATATTCAATTCGTCCACTGGTTTAAGTGAGTTATATACCTTAAAGATCATCAATTTAGCTGAAATTTTGCATAGATGATCTATACATTAGTACCTAAAGACTGAACGGTCGAGATGTGGATATGTGACCAAAAAGTGTCCCTAAACCCTAACCTCGCTCTGAAATTTCAAAGTGATGCCTCGCTCTGGATAAAATCTGTATATATATATATATATATTTCTAAGAGGATAAGTAAATTCACATGCTTCTGTCTCAAGTCTGGTTTTCCAAAAAAAAGAAAAAGAAAAAAGGGGTTACTGGTCAATTTATCCAATGAAGGTTGCTACTTGCTTGACATCATTCCCTACCACTCACCTATGCAATTCCAATTCAAATGTCTACCTGGCTTAATACATAAGTTTGATCTTATTCCTTGTATGGCCAATCAATTAGATATCAAAATTGACTAAATGGAGGGGAAAGTAATGTCTATTTCAAAACCTTTCATTTGAGATCTTAGTAATTACCACCAAGTTCCTATCATCACACACGGTTTGTTCCATCTGTTGGTTTTACTGGACTAGTCTCTAGTGACCGGTTTGTATTTTCTGTGGATTTCTATGTTTTAGTCAGAAAGTGATGGTACAATGGAAATAGCATAAACTTCAGAACCATAATATGTTCTTTGAATGTGACAGAAGACAAGCAGTGTGAAATGTGTCAAGTCTTCTTAGTTGGGAGACAAACCATTTGATTCATCAAGAATTTGTCCTAAACCAAACCCCAATTACAATTAGTTGTCTCTATACACTACAACCAGACAGGTGTTTAGACTGTTTTTTGGTTGTCAAGTTGGTATATGCAGTGAAGGGACGAGTAGTTGGGAAACTTAAAGAAATTGAACCCCAAGTTGTAATGCCAATATGCCATTACTAGACAATGTGCAGCCACTGCGAACAACTAGCATTTCTTGCTATTCGATTGTATCCATATTTCACTGTTGAATCTATCGTTTGGCATTTTCTTGCAGCAATATCATCTCCCATTTAGTGCTTTCCTTTGTGTCTATTTGTGCTTTTATCTTGGAAAACTTTTAAGAATTCTGAATCTAATTAGTCATTTTTGTCTGAAAGAGTTTCAGTTGGTAGGAGAAATGTTTCTATGAGTGCTGTTTCACCTTGAAAGGTATATGGAGTTATCTAACATATTCTGTCCTGATATTAACACAAGGAACCAGTGTTAAAGTGGCTAAACCTGAGAGATATATAGAGTTTTTGACTAATGTTTCAACTAATAATTCGTAAAGCAGTGCTGACTGTGGTGACCTTTGTGAAGCTCCTACCATTAGAAGTACCAGGACCAATTATTAAAGATGATACTCAGATTCTCTGACTCATTGTGCACATATACTATCTTCTTTAGTGACGAGTTCAGTGATCAAATAAGCCTTTTTTTGTGGTGATGAGTTAGACCCCAGAATTCATCCATATGATCATTTCTACTTTAAGATTACCTTTTAGGCTAGCTAAACCATTATAATTGGGTCCCCTCTTGACTAATTCACATGGACAGCCTATCACTAGGAGTCGACTGTCATGGTTAGACAGACTAGATAAGCATTGCCAAAAAAAAAAAGAATAAGAAAAGACAGGACTAGATAAACATGGACTCTGTCCTATTCAACGAAGATGTTATGAGTGCTGATCCAGAGGCCTAATTCATTGTTGGTTTGTCCAGGTAGTTTCATTAATCAACATGATACTCTGTGGTTGATCCATGGTTTTATAGAACTACTATTGGAAAAAAGTGAAGAACAACATAAAAAAAATCATTCAAGACCTTTGTTTAAGTTGTACAATATTCAGGAACTGGCTTTGACACAATGACACAATATACGTTTAGTGTATATGCTAAAATAGAAGAACCATAATCCATTCGCCAACAAAAAAGAGAAAAAAAAACAAAGAACCACATGCATAATTCCTCTTTAACCATTAGGTAATTGTAATCTGTTCTTGTACATTGGTTTTTAGGTGCCTCTGCATAAGAAACCGGCCTAAGGAACACTAAGAACTAAAATTAGAAATTGAAATTGAAAATGATTGTGAAAAACCAAACAGTTTGACATCCAGGAAAAATAGTACTAGATCAGCTCTTGTGAAACAGATATAAGAAACGAGTTTGAATTAACTTCTCTGTATAACAATACAAAGATAACATTTACAAGTCATTCATTGTCAACCCTACATACTGCAAAATTGTTGAGTTTGATCAGCCATGTCTGTAAGACAAGATCCTTACGAGGAATGTAAACAAGAACGACTGAAACCAATGAAGGCCTCCTCAGTGCATGGGATAGTGATACCACCCATTGGATGAGTGAATCCAAATTTCTCTTCAGAAAAATTTAGCAACTCTTTGAACCACTGGTGGTTCAAGTATGATATTGGTATGATGAATCTCTTTTTCTGTTCTTCCCCTACATAAACAGCCAAGTGGCCCTTTGGGACATTCGTAGTAGCCACACTTGAAAGCTTAGACGTCAGTAGAGATCGCCGAATAGTTGATAGCAATTTGATACCCATAGTTTGTGTGTAAAGAGGGTGTGAAGACTTGGGGAAGGACAATTTCTTTAGCTGTGTTTCTGTAAGTAGAAGAGGATGTGAAGACTTGGGATGATACTTTCTTTAGCTGTGTTTCTGTGTGTATATATATAGGGAAGACATGTTTAAGAGGATATATACTACATACGTCTAAGGCCACATGCTTCTGTCTTTAGACTGAGTTTCAAAAGTTGATTGGTCATTTTATCCAAATAAAGACGGCAACTTTCAATACATCATGTCCTACCACTTATACGAGTCCAACTCAAATGTCTGCCTAGAGTAAAGTAGTATGGTATCTGCTCTTTCATGGATGAAGTTTGATCCTCATCTAACATGTCTGGCCAATCAATTTTTATATTAAACATGATTAAATGGAGGGAAATAAAGACTCTATCACTCAAAACCATTCATCTGGTAGGCTCAAGTTCCTGTCTGAGTCACTATAGTCTGAGTTTTTCTGTGGGCTATATGTTTTATTCAGCAAGTGATGGTAGGCCATTATATAATAGGGACAGAAGATCAGCAGGATGTAGTTGTTAGTTTTGAGACAAACCATGTGATCTTCAATGCATTTGTCCTAAGTTTTGGTACTTCAAGTTGAATTGATTTTCTCAGTGAAAAATTGGAATGGGTAGTAGATAAAATTAAGAGAAGCTTGATTGGCCAATCTACCAATTTTTCCATATCAAGTTTCTTGGTAAGTTTCAGTTATTTGGTTCGATCCAATATTCATTTCAGATAAATCCTTTGTGTTCCTGCTTTTGCTTCCTAGATGCATTCAAAACTGAAAAGCATCAAATGAGCCTATATATATATAGAGACATTGCTTCTCCCATGCTTACCTACCAGCTGTAAAAAGAAGTCATATCTATGAGTAATGACTGTAATGATGCAAGTTTCCTGTCAGGAAAAGCTCATAATAAATATCAATATTGTTTGTGACAGCAGTGTAACCTCACTAGAATTCTTCCAGGGGAACGACGAGCAAGCTCCCTCAAGGAAATCAGGAAGTTTACTGTTTAAATAGAAAGTTCCTAAATTAATTTTTTTAACATGATTAACAAAAAGTTCCAAATATCATATTTTCTATTCAAATTGAACTATTTTAACAGGTGGTAAGATTGTCTTGATCGACCATAAGTCTACAACTTCCAACCACTTGTTACGATTATCTGTTGCCTATAACACCTGTAGAACCAATGCAGAAGTTAGCACTTCTGAGCGGCTCATAATGAAAGAAAAAGAACCAAGTATTCTCATACATTTCTCTTTCCAGTAGTCATTGGGTCAAGAAATCTACTTGCTGTGTTCCAAAGCAGCTCGAACCCATTACCGCCACAAACATCTGATGTGACATATATGAAGAATGAGCTAGTAGATTTTCAGAAATGCAAAAATTTTCATATATCACTTACAGTTGGTCAAGTCATATACTAGTAAAGTCACCTCACAGAATAGTTATGACCATCAGTTCTCCAACCATGGAACACAGCAATGAGTATAACAGCAACTTTGGAACACAGCAACCTTGGAACACAGCAACCTTGCCAAAGCTCACCCAGTTCTGCAAACTTTGAAAATACAAAACAAGTATGAATAATGCACAAAATTGAAAAGCTTCAATCAGCTGTGCTGGTCAGATCATTGCAAAGGATGTAAACATGAACTGAAAGTCTGAAATACTTCTTTAGTATTTTCAGTGCAGGGAATGAGTGAATCCAAACTTTTCTTCAGAGAAACTCAGGAAGTCTTTGAACTACTGTTGGTTCAAGTATAATATTGGTATTATGAATCTCTTTTTCTGTTCGTCTTCTGCAGAAACAGAAAAGTGGCCCTTTGGGACATTTGTAGTAGGCATACTCAATTGCTTAGCCATATGCAGAGATCTTCGGATGGGTGATAAAAATTTGATACCCATAGCATGTGTGTGTGTATATGACTATCAAGAGGTTGTAACTTGCCTAAGATCAAGCCTACCACTCTCCTATCCCAATCCAATTTAAATGTCTTCTAGACTAAATAGTAAAGCACGCTCCTGCTCTAGCCAATTGACTAAATGGAGTCAAGAGAGCTATATCTTTAAAACTGAAACTATGGTCCAAGTTCATCCATCACCAAATCCTATACCATGTTTTTGTCACAAATTCACAATATTAGTTGCTGCTGAATAGTCTCTAGTCCCATCTGCCTGCAGGTGTTATATGGTTGGTCCATCTCCTTTTATTCTGCAACCATAACCATAACATTGAAGGTAGGGTGAAATTGAGTATCAAGTCATATCATTAGTTTGATGGCTAACCATGCATTGATATATGTCACCTAAGAAACCCCAATTGTCTCTAAACACAAGTATTTAGCCAGTTTTGATTATTTAAGTGGGTGTATGAAGTGATGGGATTCGCAGTAGGACATGCATGCTTCATGTGAAATTGAAGATCCTTAGCTTGTACTGAAACTTGATGAATTTGGAACCAAAAGCAGAAAATTCGGTGCTGAATGTCATGTCTATTATCTATGATGTATATACATATAGAATTATGTTGTGGTTGTTAGGAAATCAATCCTCCATATATTCCTTACTGAGACATGAAGATCTGCATATAGCTGTACATTAGCTTAACATTAGCCTTCTTATATGTAATTGCTGACTTGTAGCTAGTTATCCTAGATTCAGCTATTTCCATACTTGTAAGAGTCTCTCTGTACAAATACTTGTTCTCACTATCAATGAAATCATCTGATTCCATTCTCACTATTCTTCATCTTTTCATGGTATCAGAGCAGGAACAAGATCCTGACTCTTAGCTACATCATAATCTCTCGTGTAGCATCCCCTTAATTCGTCAGCTATCATGGCCATCGATGACATTCAGACCGCCAAGTCAGTTGACGGTTCTAGTCCATCCAAGTCAGCAACCGCATCAGATACTTCAAAATCTGACATCTCAAACCCATATTTCACTCATCACTCGGATCATCCGGGATTGGTTCTAGTCTCCAAACCCTTGAATGGAGATAATTATTCTGGTTGGAAAAGGGCTATGACTTTGGCCTTAAACTCCAAGAACAAGCTCGGATTTGTCAACGGCTCAATCAAGGCTCCTTCAGAAGAAGTGGATCCAGAAGGGTATGCAACTTGGTCACGGTGTAACGACATGGTTCACTCTTGGATTGTTAATACTGTCAATTCAGAAATTGCGGATAGTGTCATCTATTATCCTACTGCTCATGAGGTTTGGGAAGACTTTCGTGAGCGATTCTCTCAATGCAATGCACCTCGCATCTTTGAGATTCAGCGAGAAATTGCTAGCCTACGACAAGAACAACTCTCTGTCTCTACCTACTACACAAAATTGAAGGGCTTATGGGATGAATTGGCCATGTATTCAGACGCAACATGTGGAGCACAGGCAGATCAACAAAAATTGATGCAATTCTTAATGGGTTTGAATGAGACTTACAGTGCAACACGCGGGCAAATCCTTCTTATGAATCCTCTTCCAACCGTTCGTCAAGCATACGCTGCCGTCACTCAAGAAGAGAAGCAACGACTTATTAGTGACTCTCATCCCTCAACCGATTCAAGCTCTGGTGCGGCTATGGCAATTAGGAACAGCAAGCCTAATCCGAACCCAGCTAGAGGAGGACGACTCGAGAGATCAGATCGTCCAAACTGGCAGCCTGACTATCGTCCAAACTGGCAGCAAGACTCTCGCCCAAATTTTCGCCCAGATAGAGCGCAAGAAGGCCGCCGTTTTGACGGTGATCGGCGTCGTGGTTTGGGGAGAGGTCGGCCTCAATGTTCTTATTGTGGAGATGCAGGTCATTGGGTTCAAACATGCTATCAATTAATTGGATACCCACCGGGTCATCCTAAGGCTAAGCATAACTCGAATTCAAGAGGTGTTCCATCGGCAAATCAGGTATCTGAGGCATTAGACAAGGATGAAGGAGGCCCAGTTGTTTCATTATCAGAAGCCCAATTCAAGCAGTTTTTGTCCATCCTTAACAAACAAAATGAGGGGTCTAGCTCCAAAGCAAATGCGGTTACAAAGCCAGGTTTGTCTAAAGTCGCTTCCCGTAATTGGATTATTGATAGCGGGGCGACGGATCATATCACTTCATCATCTCATTTATTGCATCAGAAGAAAAGCAGCTCGTTACCACCCGTGTTGTTACCTAGTGGTGATAAAATGAATATTGTTGCAAAAGGGTCTTTGCCTTTGAATACCGTATATTATCTACATGATGTATTATCTGTGCCACGATTCAAAGTTGATTTAATGTCAGTTAGTCGTCTGACAAGAGGTCTGAATTGTTCAGTAACATTCTTCCCTTATTGGTGTATTTTGCAGGATCTGGTTACGAAGAGGACGATTGGTTTGGGTGAACAACGTGACGGGCTATACTATTTGGTGGCACTAGCGACGGAGAAATCTGTGACCACTCCTTCCACCAACCGACCAGCCTGCAACCTCACTATCTCATCCACTGATCTCTGGCATAATCGCTTAGGCCATATATCATCCTCATGTTTAAATTTCATTGCCAAGAACTTTTTGAATATTTCCATTCAGCCTAATAATGCTTGCCACATATGCCCTCTGGCTAAGCAAAGTCGTTTACCATTCAGTACTAGTTCTATTTCTTCTACACGACCTTTTGAGATTATTCATTGTGACATTTGGGGTCGTTATCGACACCCTTCCCTTTCTGGTGCTTTTTATTTCCTCACTATTGTTGATGACTTTACACGTTTCACTTGGGTTTTTTTAATGCGACACAAAGATGAAGCACAACCACTTCTCAAACGCTTCTTTACATACACTCTCACTCAATTTGACTCTCGCATTAAAACTTTTCGAAGTGACAATGGTGGTGAATTTATCTCACTTCGTTCTTTTTTTCAAGATAATGGGGTTGTTTTTCAACATTCTTGTGTTTACACACCTCAACAAAATGGGGTTGTGGAACGCAAACATCGGCATATTCTCCAAGTGGCCCGTGCTCTCAAATTTCAGGCTCATCTTCCTACCCAATTTTGGGGAGAGTGTGTTCTCACCGCTGTCCACATCATCAATCGGTTACCTTCACCAACTCTTTCTTTCAAAACTCCGTTTGAACTACTTTATTCAAAACTGCCATCTCTATCTCATCTCCGGGTTTTTGGGTGCTTAGCCTATGCCACCAATGTTCACCCTTCTCACAAATTTGATCATCGTGCCATACCTTCAATGTTCATTGGTTACCCTGTTGGTCAAAAAGCCTTCAAATTATTCGACTTATCAACCAAAAAGGTCTTTACTAGCCGGGATGTCAAATTTCATGAGAATGTTTTTCCATATGCTTCAATTCAGCCCAACTCCATTCCTTCACCATTGGCCCACGACCCAGGCCCAATTCCATTACCAACCCATTCCACATCCTCTCTCCTTGACTTTGTTTTTCACGCGTCTCCACGACTCCACCCACTGCAGCCCCGTCTTCTTCTTCTTCCTCGCCTTCCCCTCCTCCCACCACCCTTCGCACTTATTCCCGTCGACCTAAACCACCGGCGCCGGTGGCTCCCACACCTTCTCTTTCTCCAACACCACCGCCTGCTTCATCTGTTCCTGCGGATTTGGTCGCTCCGCCCTCATCCTCTGTTCCTGTAGAATCGGCCCCTTCTCCAGCTCCATCTCCGGCCCCAGAATCATCTTCGCCTCTTCCTCCATCACCGCCAACCCCACTACCCACAGATCTTTTCCCCGTCGAACCCGACCCTCCCATCGACCCCAACCCTGCTCCTGATCCCATCCCCCTCCGTCGCTCCAGCCGCCAGACCGGTCCGCCGGCCAAGCTTCATGACTACGTCTGCTCCAACGTTTGTTCCCCCCAATCGCCTTCCTTCCTGCCAGGTCCGTCAAAAGGTACTCGCTATCCCCTGGTCAACTATGTTTCCTATCACAGATATTTGCCTGCCTATTGCACCTTTGTTGCTCAAATCAGTGCCGTGACAGAACCCAGCTCCTATTCCGAGGCTGTTGCTCTTCCCGAATGGCGGGATGCGATGCAATCCGAATTAGACGCTCTGCAGGCTAACGGTACCTGGACTCTCACCTCTCTTCCCCCAGGCAAGACACCCATTGGCTGCCGTTGGGTATACAAGGTTAAACACAAGTCCGATGGTTCCATTGAGAGGTACAAAGCACGGTTGGTGGCCAAGGGTTTTACCCAATTGGAGGGTGTTGACTATCATGACACTTTCTCCCCTACTGCTAAGATAATTTCGGTTCGTTGCCTCCTTGCCTTGGCTGCTGCACGTGGATGGACGCTTCACCAGTTAGACGTCAACAATGCTTTCCTCCATGGCGACCTTGCTGAAGAGATTTATATGTCTCCACCGCCCGGGCTTCGGCGACAGGGGGAGGAGCACTTAGTCTGCCGATTACATAAGTCATTGTATGGCTTAAAGCAGGCTTCCCGGCAGTGGTTCTCTAAATTTTCAGACGCTATTCGTTCAGCTGGTTTTGTGCAATCGCGAGCTGACTACTCCCTGTTCACTAAGAAACAAGGCAAGTCATTTACTGCCCTCTTAATCTATGTGGATGATATACTGATTACTGGTAATGATCTCACCAGTATTGCTGAGATTAAGAAGTTTTTACATAGCAGTTTCCGTCTTAAAGATCTTGGTGAATTAAAATATTTTCTGGGAATTGAAATTTCTTCTTCTAGAAATGGGATTTTTATATCTCAGCGTAAGTACGCATTAGAGATTATCAAAGATGCGGGGCTGTTGGGCGCAGCTCCCGTTGATACTCCTATGGAGAAAGGTTTGAAGTTGTCAGACAAGAGCGATTTGTTCAGGGATCCGGGCAGGTATAGAAGATTAGTTGGGAGGTTGATATATTTGACTGTTTCGAGGCCCGATATCACATATCCTGTACATGTCTTGAGTAGGTTTATGCACCAACCCCGAAAACTTCATATGGAAGCAGCCCTTCGGGTCGTTCGTTATTTGAAGGGTGCACCTGGACAAGGTCTCTTCTTCTCATCAAACAGTGACTTTAGGTTGAGAGCTTATTGTGATTCGGATTGGGCAGGTTGCCCACTCACTAGGAGGTCAACTACGGGTTATTGTATCTTTCTTGGACCTTCATTGATATCTTGGAGATCAAAGAGACAGAAAACGGTTTCACTTTCATCTGCTGAGGCCGAATACCGTGCAATGACAGGGGCTTGCTGTGAATTAACATGGCTTCGTTATTTATTAGAGGACTTGGGGCTTACACATCATGAATCTGCTTCGCTATATTGTGACAACAAGGCCGCTTTACACATTGCAGCCAACCCAGTTTTTCATGAGAGAACTAGGCACATCGAGATGGATTGTCATTATATTAGAGACAAGGTTCAAGATGGATCTGTTTCTACCAAATTCATCAGTTCTGCACATCAGCTAGCTGACGTATTAACCAAGCCTTTGGGGAAGGAAATCTTTGTTCCTATGATTCGCAAGTTGGGAGTGCAGGATATCCACTCTCCAACTTGAGGGGGAGTGTTAGGAAATCAATCCTCCATATATTCCTTACTGAGACATGAAGATCTGCATATAGCTGTACATTAGCTTAACATTAGCCTTCTTATATGTAATTGCTGACTTGTAGCTAGTTATCCTAGATTCAGCTATTTCCATACTTGTAAGAGTCTCTCTGTACAAATACTTGTTCTCACTATCAATGAAATCATCTGATTCCATTCTCACTATTCTTCATCTTTTCAGTGGTGGGGCAAGATGTTTCTCTACTTCGGGAAACTAGGCATGAAGGCTGAAGCTAGTCCTCATGACAATAGTAGGTTGGAAGACAAATCCAGGTGATCATCAGCATTTGTCACAAACAAAATGTCCCAATGATATTACAAGGGATGTTGAATCTTGAGCTTTGCATACTTATGATACTTGGACACACACACACACACACACACAGTAGAGCCAGAGACTTTTCAGTTTCCATTAAAACCTCTGCACAGTGATCATGCTACTAAAACTCTTTAAAGAAGAATGGAGTCTATTGTTATAATTCTTGACCAATGCACAAGTGAAAGGTAAGTGATGGAATAGAACCTGTTTAAGAGAGTTCATGCCAACCATCCCTGATAAGAAATCCTTATTTGACAAGCCGTATTGGAAACCAGCCATACTTAGCTTTGAAATATTCTTCCCTCTCGCCTTACAATACAAAGTAGCATCACGGCAGGCAGACTGCAATGTATGTGACACACTAAATCAGTTATGATATTTAAATCACATTGAAAAAAAAGAAAGAAAGAAAAAAAAAAGTGCTACAGTAGTAAACAAGAGGAAATGCCAATTAGAATTGATGTGTTGAGAAACTGTACCTTCAATCCAGGAGATGCTGGGTGCCATTCTGGAGGACCACTGTCCTCTTCAAGAAATTTGAGAGTATGTGTCTTCATCTTAGTCAGGTTGATTTTTTTCCCAAATTGATGCCCATTTGATCCAAGTTATTGGATAAAAATTTGCAAGGACAAAAAAGTATCGATACAGGTTTGCTTATTCGTAATGCAAAGCAGTGGAAACCAAGTCATCAATAGTCGGTATGCTTTTATATAATTGTTCTTTGATCATGCCTTTGGATCCAACTTATTAGTATCCAACCCCCACATGGCTCAGTTGCACTATATCAAAGGTGGGTCTAATTAACTTGGATTTTCTAGCCTTCATCTCACCTGGAGACTCAGAATGTTTAAATCATTTATAAACAAAATCATGTAAATTTGGATGCCTCGTAAGAATATGTGGACAGTGAACTATGATGCCTGAAACAATGCATAATGAAAAAAATAGTACATCTAAATAGTGAACATCATCTGAAAACAATTCCTACCCAAAAATCAGCATCATGCAGAATAGCTAGCTAATCCAAGAACGGGCGGGCAATCTATAGACTAGATTAAGAATTAGCTACACAGTAAGTGAACAAAAAAGTGCCTCAAAGGTAGGGAAGGACTACAATCAACAAGAATACTAGGCACAAATTTGGAAATACAACACAAATTTTATTGATTCATCCAAACTTTTAGTCAGGCTCCCAGATAATTATTATCTTGCCAGTAGGGCCAATCCAAGCAACTGAAAGCACTAAATGTACAAGATACAAATAGTTACATGCAAGCTAGAGCACCAAAATTGTTAGCTCTGCTGGATTCCACTAGGCCAAGTCTGATTCTTGACAGGTTTCAGAATAGCTTCAACCTCTGATATGGTTTGCTCATCTTTCCCAACAGTTGAAAGCTCCACAGCAGCAGCAACATTTTCCTCTACCTGATTTTAAAAATGATTGTGTACAACATAGAGACAAGAATGTGTTAAGATGAGGAGTTCATCCAAATAGAAACTGAACATATTAAGTCAGCAAGAACAACTATCATAAAGCAGCTGTAACTTCAAGTAATCAATGTAAACTTAAACAAGATTACTTTAGTTAGAACTTGTTAAATTTCTGCCAGAACTAATAGCTGAAAAGTGAGATAAATTCCATAACTAATAGCTGGAAAATTAGATCGTTAGAGAGTTGATCCCCACATGGCTCATTTGCCATAACTAAATTTTGGTTGAACAATGTACCTTATTATTATCTTTAATAAGAAAGATTCAGTCGTTAAAGTCTCTCCATACTACGCAACTTTTCGAGAGACCAAACACTCGGATTCAATTTAATCATAGTATCAGAGCCTTCTGCTTAGTACTTCCCTGAGTTTCATTTTGTGTTTGACCGACTTTTTTCCTAAATTCATGAATTTCTCATTCTCTATTAAAAACGATGAACTTATGAAACCTAATTGCTTCTATCAGTTCCACTGTGAGTCCTCATTATCTTGTTAATGTCCTTCATATCAAGCTAAAGAATGACAACTACCTATTGTGGAAGAATATCAGCCTTCCAATTAGGAGTTGTAAGTTTTCTAGGTTGAAGAAAGGTGTTGATAAAGCCCCAAGTTACTTCTTGGCAAAGATGGAACTGGTACTACTCAGGTAGATTTACTCTCTGGCTAAGAAAGAAGACGAATTGTGTAACTTTCTGCAAGGTTCTATAATCTCAGACTAAGCATCAAAGTCTCTCTAAATCATCCCAGACTATGAAACAATACCAGAATGATTTCAAGCGGATTGCTGATAGTCTTGCGGCTTCCAAAACACCTTTGAATCAAGCTTCAATAATTGTCCATCTCTCAATGGTTTACCACCAGCGCATGCTCATTTTGGCACTTCTCTGTGTACTCTACTAAATCCTGTTACTATTTGGCTAAAGAGAAAGCACTCAGCTAATGTAGCTTTCAAGGCTTCCAATCATGTAACATTCCTAGTTTCACTTCTACATCTGAGTAAACCGATGGGAGTGAAAGTCTATGTTAGCGATGGTCAAGGTTTGCACATGGGAAACATTGCCTCTACTTTTTCTACTCCATTATAAGAATTTCATGTAAATAATATTCTTCATGTGCCTGATATAGCCTATTTGTTGTCTGTTCATAAGTCTATCTCTGATAATTCTTGTTCAATAACATCCTTCTATTGGCTTGGTGTGAAGGACCAACTTTAGGGGAAGACTCTCTTTCACTGTCCAGCTAAGGCTGATTTGTATCCAATCTATATTTATGCTTCAGTGTTTAAATCAATCCTAAAGCTTCTACTGGCATGTGGCATAGAAGAGTTGGGCATCCTTCTAAGCAAGATTTCTGAATATGCTGTTTTTAACTTTTGTTGATGTTTCATCCAACTTCACATGCCTTTCTATGCCAAGTGGAGACCAAATATATTCTTCATCATAAGATCAAATAACAGTGGAGAATTCATCAGTCATCTTTCATTCTAGCCAAGCAAGGCATTATTCATCCACTCCTGAGTAAAATGGGATTGGGGAGAAAAACCATAGAGAACAGCTGAACAAGGGCTCAACCAAATGCTCCTCTTAAATAGTGTGTTGATGTTTCCTTCTACCTCAAATTTTCTCTTTAACAGATTGCCCTCCAATTCTATTAAGAATTTTTTCCATTTGAAAGCTTCTGGTTATTCATCTACCAAAGGAAAAGTTGCCTATATTTACCAATCAAAAACCCGAACCCAAAAGTAAGCCCTGTATTTTCTCTTGGGTACATAGATTGCATGATAAAGGATATAGATGCTTGAATTTAGGTTTTGGTAAAATATTTGTATCCAGACATGTTGTGCTCCATACAGATTTTCCTTCCTACTGTAAAATTTGTTCAAATTCTACTGTGTCTTCATTGTCTTCCTTTCCTTCCTTTTATAAGTTGTTTACTTTGTGTTTGTCTTCCACTTCCACTTGTTTTCAAGTCAAGATATTCATTTTCAATCCTCTCAGTCTTTTAATTCCCTATTGTTTCTTCATATTCTCTTCGGTCGTCACCGCCTATTTCTCCTAATGTGCTGAGTTGTGGTTCTCCTTTCGTCTCATCACTCTCCTATGCTTTCTTCTACTCACACTTCAAATTCACCTCACTCATATGTTTATCCCTCTACTGCCTGCCCAGAACTCAGCAATATTCATCCTATGCGCACTCGGTCTAAGATCGGTTACCTACAAAGTACAAACTATTCATGGTTACTATGCACAAAATTTCTTCTCCAGCTGTAGATCTCACCCCTACCATTCCTATCACTCCCACCAATTATACTGCTATCATAGAATTTGAACAAATTTTACAGTATGAAGGAAAATCTGTATGGAGCAGTACAGAGTACTATATTCAAATTCCTATCACTCCCACCAATTATACTGCTAGCCTGAGGAATTATTCAAGGCCTTGCTTTGTCTGGGAAATCTGGTCATCCATATACATTTTTCCTTCAAGAATAACGAGCCAAAGCCTCATTAGTCATTACCTAAAACCCTGCACACCTGGGGGGGGGGGGGGGGGGGGGGGGGAGGATGGGGTTGTTGAGTGGCTTTAACATCTCAGCAAGTTATGATATTTCAGATCAGCACAGCAATCGTTCTCCAGAAACTAGAGAGCCCTCTGATCCTATAGCAGCTCTACCCTCAAGTACATAAAACCAATGTAAATTTAAACTACCGCTAGCTAGATATTGTTAAAGAGTTCTAGCTGTCTGATTATGGTTAATAGATGGACTTTAAGTTTGAGTGAAGTGGTGTCTATGAAATAGTGCAGTTTAATGTATAAAAGAAGCAGGGATCTGATTAATAGTTTTAGAAAGAAGGTGACAAAAATATTCAGTCCCATCCTCCGTAATTCCCAGCTTCTTAAGCAACCAAGCACTATGATTCAATACTCGATCAATTATTTATAGACATCTGTATGAAAAGAAAAGGGTATCATCTGAAGTGATGTGAATGTGTATACGTAATTCATTTACTTTGCATGATGATGTGAAAGTTAAAGTTTAAGTGATGGAATAGAACCTGTTTAATAGAGTTCATGCCAACCAGCACTGATGAGATATCCTTATTGGACAAGCTGTATTGCATAGCTAACTTTGAAATATTCTTCCCTCTCTCTTTACAATACAAAGCAGCAGCTTGACAAGTAGACTGCAACATATATAACACATTAAATCAGTTATGAGAATAAAAAACTTTACAGGAACAAATTGCTAAACTGGTAAACAAGACGATCCACTTAGGGGCCTGAAATAAAATGCTGTCTTGAGAAAGTGTACCTTGAGTTCAGGAGATGCCGGATGCCATTCTGGAGGACCACGCTCAGTGAGAAGCCCCATTGCAAGTGGAGAAGCACTAATTACGCCAACACCTTTGCTCTTCAGGTAAGGCAGTAAATCCTCCAGTGCTGAATCATTAATACTGTAATGGCAATATGACAGAACAACGTCCACTGTGCCAGGTGGTACCCGGTCAAGAACATATGTGAAAACTCGCAAAGGAAGTCCCGTGATACCAATGAAACGGATCTTCCCTGCTTCTTTCAGTTTCTGTAGAGCAGGAATTGTCTCATTGACAATCTGGTTACAAAACCAAGCAGAAGAACATAAGCATGATCAATATCCCATACTAAATATGATTGTACTCAACAATTCCACAACAGAAGATTTGTGGCCAAATAAAACTAATAGACATTGAAGTGCTCAGAGAAAAAATAGCAAAGCACCTGATCGAGATTCCCAAATTCAATGTCATGGCATTGCAATATATCAACGTAATCTAGCTGCAACCTCTCCAAGCTCTCATCAATGCTCTTAGTCACTCTATCAGCACTGAAATCGAAACCTTCAGCATATCGTCCGCACTTTGTTGCCACAATATACTCACTCCTCGGAACTCCTAAAGCCTTTAGTGTTTTACCAAGCACCTTCTCCGACAATGTCCCTCCATAGTACCTAAAAATGGGCAAAAAAAACAACATATCAAAATGGAAAGTAGATATAACAACAAAAGAAGGGTGGATTCAATCCATAACATCAAACTATGTCTACTCCTATAGATCAAACACAAGGTCATCAAAAAAAAATGTTTTCTTGGTCAGAAATAATGAGAATTCTAAAGTGTTAATAGTTTCATTTTGATCAGCATTGACACAAATCCCAACTCTTCAGTTTCTTATGTTGTAACCAAACATAGGATTACAAAGCATCAAACTTTTCTCACGTTTTTCATACAAACCAAACAGAACAGAATACATAGAAACTGCGGAGGATGAGATTTTACATACGGAGAGGTGTCGAAGAAGTTGATGCCTCGGCTAAAAGCTTCGCGAACGGAGCCGATGGCTTCTTCGTCGGAGACTGGGCCGAAAACGTTGCCGAGAGGGGAAGCGCCGAAGCCAACGCAGCTGAGCTTGAGCCCTGTGTTACCCAGTTCTCGAAGTTCCACCTTGGCCATTGCTTTGACAGAGATTTGGTTGTTAAGGAATTTAGGAAGTGAAGTAGTGGAAGTGGGGAATATGTCTCTGGAAACTGAAATATCTTGGTTGGGTTGGAGCAATCAAAATGCCCATATGTACTTTATAACAAGATTTGAGTATCATAATGTGGCATGTACCACACCATCAATTTCATTCTAGAATGGCATGCCCCATACGTATTTTTATGTCTACGTATTCATGGATCTCCTGTTAATAGTTTGAAATCGATACACATTTGCACGCGTACCAACTCAAGAGAATGCAACCAGGTATGGACTACTTGGGTTAATTTTGTGTGAGAATGTTAACCTCTACAGTGAGAGGATTGGCAGGAATGGTTAATGAAGTCAATTCAATATAATTTACATTAAAGGTTGTGTCTTTGAATATAATAGTTAGGGGCCGTGACCACTTATCTGATTTTAGGCTAAAAATTGCCACTTACTCTAGCAAGAGTTTTTTAACCTCATTTACCCAAATCAACAGTGTTTGACAGTATTACCCTCGTTTTACTTAATAAATTCCATTCATCTCTCTCTCTCAGACTCACTCTCTCAACTGGATCTCGCCGGCCCTCCCACCTACGTTTCCTTCTCCCACCACCGATCACCTCTCAATTTTCTTCTTCTTCTGCACCTGCCACCGCAATGTCGACCAAGCCCTCCACCTCCTCTACCACCTCCGCCTCTGTGGCTACCGCCCCGACCCGCTCAACCTCCGCCTCTGTGGCTACCGCCTCCGCCTCCGCCTCTGTGGCTACCGCCCCGACCCGCTCAACCTCAGCAGCGTCATCCACGCTCTCTGCGACTGCAACTGCCTCGAAGAATCCCACGACCGATTTGCCCACTCCTTGACTCAAATCTACAACTCAGGACATCAACGAATCAGACCGCTGCAATCCCTTCCTCTGACGCTGCTCGTCTCTCATCCTTTGATAAATTCCATTTCTCTTTCTTTCTCTCAAAGATCAGAGCCCAGCCATGTCCAACGAGGAGCACCATTTCGAGCCCAGCCATTTCCTTTTAATTTTGTGACGGATTGGATAGTGAAGAGAGAAGAGGAGCAGGAGGAAGAAGAAGAAGAAGGCATGGGGTGCATGACGTGGAGAAGACGAAGGCGATCCGGCCGAAATCGTTCTGGAATCGGACTGGAGGAGCGTGGGTGTCCAGAAGGGAAGCGTGGGTGGCCGGAGAATTTTTTTTTTTTCTTTTTTCCTGATTTCGATGGTTTTTTTTTTCCTGATTTCGATGGTTTTTTTTTTGTTTCTGATTCGATGGGAAGAGCTCCGAGAATGGGGGAGGAAAAAATATGCACAACTGAACATATTGGTTTCATTGATCAATTGTGTCTATATTGTATTCATTTTGGTTTTTGAGAGTTTACGAAATTCACTTGAGGGCAATAATATGATTATTAGAGGGTAATAATATGAGCATTGGGGGCAATAATATGTTTATTGGGAGACAATAATAGGATTACTGGGGGACAATACTCATATTACTGGGGGGCAATAATATGCATATAAATTGATCAATTGTGTCTGTAGGGTATTAATTTTGGTTTTGGGAGTTTATACAATTCACTGGACGACAATAATATGATTATTGGAGGCAATAATATGATTATTGGAAAGCAATAATATGAGTATTGGGGGGCAATAATATGATTACTGGGGGGCAATAATATAGTTACTGGGCATTATTCGGGGGCAATAAATTCAGACGCCGGAATCCGGTCACCAGTCCGGTAGCCGGATTCGAGATTTCGGCGACCAGTTGCCGGAATCCGGTCACCGGAGTCCGCGGCTACCACTGGTCACCGGAGCTTAGCAAGGTGGAGGATGACTTCTCTCTATAAGTGAGAAAGAAGGAGAGGGCAAAAAAGTCCCAAAAATAAATAAAAAGAATAAAAAAAGAATTAATTGGGTAAAGGGGAAATAATCCCTTAGAGTGTTTTGGGTAAATGGGGTTTTTAAACTCTTCGTTGTGCAAGTGAGCAATTTTTAAGCTGAAATTGGGTAAATGATCATTTCCCCTAATAGTTAAGGTAAAACAAAATCGGTTCAATTAACCAGCAAAAAAATTTGGAGAGAGAAAGAATAAGCTTGTAATTACATCGTATGATCGTTAGTTTTAACATATATTGAATAGTCTAAATTTGCATATCTTTCTAGCATTGTGGTGAACTAAATGAATATGAGTCTATTGACGTGGTCAATATCGACTTTAAGGACAAATTGATATATCGATTTTGATAAAATTTGAGAATGATTTGTATTTAGTTCTAAATTCTAACTAGTCTAATATTCTTAAATCTCAACCGTTCCACTTTTTACTAGGGCAGCTAACCTCAAGAGCAAACCGTTGAATTTGGTCATTCTCACAATGATAAAGTATTTTCATCTAGAGAAAACATGTCCATGTTCAATTTTAAATACGTTTTCGGTCATTCTCACAATGATTTGGTTCCTCTAGGCTGAATGATTTACTAGATAGTTAGAATGAATTTCCAGGAAATTTCCTTCAACAATAACTCCATGTAATTTTTGTCTTTTCCTTCAGCCTATACGGCTTTTATTGCTAGCAGCCAATTTTTTGCATTTGCTTGTTTTCCACCCGCTTATTGGTCTAATTAAGTTGGTTAAGCTAGCAACACCTACGAACTTGCAATCTTCAAGAAAGTTTAATTCGAGTGCTTGATGCTTCACATAAAGTTGGATATATTGTAAAGTGTAAATTTATAAGCTGAGTACTACTGTTAGTCACTTAGAACAACTCCAACAGCTTCCTGTTAGATATCCTAATGAACATGACATTGTATAAAGCTGAATGTAGATATATGTATGACTGGTTTTTGAGTTCAAGCATTGAAATAAGTATAGATACTATATTAAATCATATTTGGTCCTACTTATAATCTGTTAGAATTATGAAATTCAAATAAATGCAGTTATGAGGTATTATCTGATGTTTAGTTTGAAAATACAGTTAACATATGATGACAGTTTCTTGATGGAAGAAACTGACGTGAATGGCTAACTGTATATATGTCAGATTTGGTCCCTGCTGATACACATGTTGTTTTCTCATTCTGAAATAGTCCCATCAACTGAAAGAGAAAAATAATGTGTAATCAGGAGAAGAACCAAATGGACAACTCGAGTGGTTCAAGTAAGATTGTTATTTACTTTCCTAGAATGTATTACACAGATAGTTTAATTTCATGTATTCAATTTGAGATAGGTTACAATATTCACTGCGGGGAATTCATTGCGATGTTTTGTTTGCGATTAAAATTTGTTGTAGTGGTTTGTTCACGTTTGTGTTTTCACTACAGTGATTTGTTCATGACTATAATTTAGGATTTCTAACACCTATATTTTGATTTTACTCTATTTTAGAGAAAAATGAGCCTCTTTTGCTGTCACGCCCCTGATTTTTAACACAAATAAAAATCGATATATAACCCCATAATTACATATGTGTGATCGTTCAACCATCAATACCAAGCACTTGGCCTGGAAACTTTTTCCCTTTAAACTACATATGTATTGATACCTTGAACCCACAATGTCAATATTGACCCGCCCACAGAGTCATATATTACATAAGCTTACGAATTAAATTGTCAACAACAAGATAAAACGTAAAAGCTCCTCAGAGTTTACTACATAACGGAAGTCATGACAATGGCAAAGCCAACCAAATTTGCTTCCTACCTGTTCTGCTGCCAACAAGCTACCTCAGCTTCAGCCACGATTACCCTGACCTGCAAGATTAACCCCTACACCGTTTGAATAGTGCACCGGGTTGTCACACAACAAACCCGGTAAGCTTTTGCAAGCTTGTATGAGTAACTCAAAACAACTCACACCAAAATCACGGGATGAACCCCGCACGTTTCAATCAAGAACCCAAATCACGCTTTGATCCCTTAAAACACGAAATAAAGGAGAACAACTCATACTTTAATTCCCATTCAAATCGAAATAAAAGAAAGCAACATACACCTTGGTTTCTTTTAAAACGAAACATAGAAAACAACACACTCCTTGGTTTCTATCAATTAGAACATAGAAAACAACTCACACCTTGAATTCTATCAAATATAACATAGAAAACAACTCACACCTTGAATTCTATCAATCGTACCAAATCGTACCATAGAAAGCAACTCACACCTTGATTTCTATCAAATATAACATAGAAAACAACTCACACCTTGAATTCTATCAATCGTACCAAATCGTACCATAGAAAGCAACTCACATCTTGATTTCTATCAAATCGTTAATAAGGAAAACAACTTGCACCTTGTCCCCTTAAAAACCGTTAATAAGGAAGCAACTCACACCTTGTTCCCTAAAAACACGTAATGTCATGAGTTATCAATAACCAATTCCCGTTACCCCATGAATTACCTATATGGCAGACAGACTAGAGCTCTAACTGAAACGTAACCACTCGTCTGGCCAAAGATGTGATTACCTGATATTCTGCCCAAGGTCATAGACCTTAGTTCCTCGGGCCGCACAGTCCCTTTGAGCAAATCATTAAAGCAGTCGCACAGGACTCAAAAACATTACACAAATCGCAACGCTTTTGAAAACAATCGAAATCAACAATTTCATAATCATTATTTTCCGAAAAGCCATAACACAAAACAATAAAAAACATCAATTCATGCATATTGTTTTCATACACAAATCTCAACACTTTTCCCAAATCTCAACGCTTTTCAAAACAAATCAAAATCAACATTTCCACAATCATTTGTTTTCCAAAAGCCACAACCCAAAACAATAAAACGCATCATTCATGCCTATTGTTTTCATAAGTCCACAAACCACCAAAACATATATATTTTACGTAAATATGTATATATATATATAAATATACGTAGTCATCCGCTCAGGAATGCCTACTAATATCAACTATAGTTTGCAGTTACTAAATAACTCTAAAAAATAAAGGTATTCCGTTCGTAAATGAACCTTGTGAGATTACTCACCTCGAAACTCCCGCTGCGTCTTCAATATAGAACAAAGCAGCCAATCCACAAAATAACAGTCCAAATACTTCGCCAAGTACCTAAGGAAGTACAGCTCTGATTCAGTCAACGAATCACAATGAATAACGTTCGAAACCCTAAATAGAACCAAAATTCCCAAAGTGACGCCAAATGAGGCGAAACCACATCCGAGACCACCCAATGTCTCCGGAATACTTATACGATCGATATGTCAAAATCACAAGTCGATCGGACGCTCAAATCCTCACGGATCGAATCATCAAACGGTCCGAAACAGTAAAAATTACAACTTAATCATACGATCTCCAAAAATTGCATATTATATATCAAAATGCTCGTATCGACCAGTAGAAAATATATAATACCAGAAACTATCCCTTACATGGCCGGAACGCTGCCACAGGCGGTGGTGCCGCCGTCGGGTCAAACTCGACCACTGGAAAATCAAGGCCAACAAACATGATCATCATGAAGAGTAGAGCAACTTTCATACCTGAAGCTAAGCCTAAATCGGTCTAGATCGTCCTAGATCAAGCTCACAAGATCGACCAATCGCTGTCGTCTGATCCAGCTCCAGATTCACTGTGCACCGCTGATCTTCAACCCTTGATCTTCCACTCCACACGCAAAATCGTCCTTTAAGGCGGGTATGAGGATGATCAGAAGGAGGAGGAGATTCCAAAACTGAGAACGATCGGCCGAGGAGTCGCCGGAAACTGAGAAAATCCGACAGGATCCGACTACGTCAACTGTAGCTCCTCCGATCTCCACTTTCCGATGGTCTCCGTCGCCGTCAAGCACCAGAGGGAGGACGGCGAGATGGTGGCGATCACGTCTGCGTTGGTTTCGTCGCCGGCGGACGTCAGGAACAGCCGGAAAACTCGGGTCAGGTTGCGCGGAGGCTGAGGAGAGAGAACGGAGAGAAAAGAAAGTTTCTGAAAATGGAAACTTGGAAATTATTTTCATAATTTCGGAAAATTCATATTTATACCATAATGGAAACTTCTTCCAATGGCCATAACTTCTTCATACGAACTCCGATTTTCGCGTTCCACATGTCCACGAACTCGTATCGTCGCGCTCTACAACTTTCATGAAGGAAGTTTTTGGAGAATCTCAACGGTTCAAAATTCAACCTTTGTGCCACCCCTAAAGTCATATTTTCCGAATAAAAATTCGTCCGAAACACTTCCGCTCCATCCACGAGCCACGAAACTGTCCAATAACCACAAATTAGATTCCGAAAAATCCTCGGAAAATAAATACGAATTTCCGGGGCATCACATTTGCTCCAACAGATTCCCCATAACTATCCTTATTTTAGGGATAGTGAGGAAAGAGAAAATCAAATTCCCTAAATTTACAGCTATCTCTAAAATTTTAAGGAAGGATTATGGAGATTTTAGAGATTGCTGCAAAATATAAAATCTGTTGGAGTTGAAGAAGAAAAAGAGGTTAAAGATTTGACTTTTCCTTAGTTATAATAAAAAAAATTATAGGAAAACTGTTATAGTTGCTCTTAGTCTCATCAAGAAAAGTATTTATTGGACAATGTAACCAAAGAAAAAGAAGTACTTATTGGACAATGTCCGTTGGGCTTGGTTTTGTGTTTGGGCTCGTTTGTTATCACATAGCAGGCAACATTTAGCATGTAACATTTAGTTTAAATACAGAATAATGGGAGAGAGTAGCAGTTGATCAGGCCACCTCCTTCGGTTGCTCGCCTCATACGCCCTCTTGCCCGCGGCTAACTTTTGATTCCCTCCTTTGTTGATTTCCTTGCCTCGTTTATACATGGTTTGTTTTTGAATTTTTCTTTCTCTTGTTTCTTTCCAAGTTTGAATCCAGATATGATTCTGATCCCTAATCTATTTGATATTTTACTACTCTTGATTTCATTCATGATGCCCTTGTAAATATTTTGGTTGGGTTAGAGCAACCAAAATAGTATGGGCATTACTAGATTTGACTATCATAATGTGGCATGTATCACACCATCAACTAGCAATAATGCCGCGTATTTACGCTTAAGGCATGTGACATACGATATGCACACTACTAGAATTTTGTTCATAGACATCGGTTCTGGACCGATGTTAAACTAATTTTCGACCGATGTCTTAGTGGGTGTAGAGAAAAGTATAGACATCAGTATAAGCGCGTTTTCAACCGATGTCCCAGACAACAACCAACATCGATTCTAAAACACAAATCGATGTATAATCGTTATAATCATCATAATCTTATATGTTAACTATATTTAATTCTTCATATTTTCACATTTTATGCTTAGTAAAATATATCTCGAACAATACCTAAGTGAACATTTAAATCGATTACAATTTCAGAAATGATGTCTAATACTGTCGTAGACATCAGTGTTCAAAAACTATTGTTTGTTCTTGGCCATTTTTACATGCATCTTGCCACCTTATTTTCCTGAGGACGATGTATGTGGCCTTAGGCAACATCGGTTACTTTATTAAGAATGATGTGTTGTTGTACAGGGGACATCGTTTTTGTTCATGTAAAACGATGTTTACTGGTTTTATGTACATCGCTTCTTTTGATATGAACTAATGTGTTATTTCGTCGTAGACATCACTTCAGGTTTTTAAAACTAATGTTCTGTGTTTCATGGTAAATTGGTTTACTTTATAATAAGTGATTTGTACGTCGACAATAGATTACGTTTTCGTGTTTATAAATCGATGTGCACTGGTTTTAGGTACATCGATTTTGTGGGCACATTTCGATATGTTGGTAATCATGAGACATCGATTTTTATTTTAGTACTGATTTCTAATCTCTAAATTGAGATTGCATGCAAAGTTTGCATCTAGCTACTACTTGGAAAAGAAATACATTTCTCAATATATTAACTCAAGCACATCATCTAAAAATTGAGGCATTCCATTAATTATGTCCAAATTCATGATCCAACATAATTCACAAAATAAAACTGCAAACCTAAAAATGCTAGCGTAGAAACATATGAACAAGTTAAAAGATTAGTCACATTTTCAGTCAAGATAAAGAGTTGCATGGGTACGCCAAACTCAAAGATTTCATACTAAGTGTGCCCCATCAGAACTGCAGTACATTTCTTTTCCTGAATATTCCATATCTTAACCTAGAACAAAACCAAAGAAACAGCAGAATCATTAGTAACTAAACCAACTTCTATACACGGCAGAATAACAGTTTGATCAACTACTATAGGTCTGGAAAATTGAAATGGTCCAAATAATATCAGAGTATTAGGAAATCAGAACAAGCAAAAACATGAACTGAACACAACAAAATGGGCAAACTCTGTGATTGAAATGCTTAAACCAGATAAAATTACTGGAAAAATTCACAGCACAATGCACACAGCCTATGAAAAACAAGAATTGAAGTAGCTCAAATAGCATAACAGAGAACCAAAACCAGAATACTGCGTCTGGAACATGACATGAAGCATATAAATATATTGCTGCAGCTCATTAATCATTAGCTCTGAGCTCAGTGCTCAGTGACAACATTTTTGAACAAGTAAAGCCTGAGCACACTCAACTTTGTATTTACAAGGTCTATTGTACTGCACAGACTCAAGACAGTATCACTTTGCATTTTGGGAATTCACACACATGTTAAGCCAAATTCAAAATATAGGACTAGAATACAACACTTAAAATTACCTATATGCTGGAGAAAACTAACAGCAAATTAAAGTGCGCATGACTGAATGGTCTCCATATGTAGCCAACGACTGATCCAAGGGATTTCTCGAAGTTCTTGCATGAGCTGGGTACTCCATCCATCTGTAATCCCAGTCACAATCTGTAATCCTTGTACTGTTCAAGAAATGCAATATTAGTGCGACAAAAATGTACATGTAGTACAAGGGAGACATAAACTAAAAAATAAAGATGCATGCACCCACATCCCCACACCACAGGAACACACAAGTAGGCACACAAATTAACTTGAGATATGTGAACTGCGTGCTTTCTTATGGCATAAACACTAGTAGACAAAAATTATAATAGAAATATAACATAAATATATATATATAGTGTGTGTGTGTGTATTTGTTACCGAGAAAAGAAAAAATAGTTTCCACCATGCTTATAATAACAACATGACAAGCTTAATCTTACAAATGATCCCCCTTCCCACTTCACCACATGTTTTTCCATCATAGAAAGACAAGCATGAAGCCTTCTTACTGACCTTGTTGTTCTTGGCCCAAATTTTAAAATTTGATTCCAAAATACAAAACAATGGGAGGGTAAACCGAAACAACGCCCTTATAGGCAAGGTTAGTTGTCTGATCCCGAAAAGAGCAAATTCTTTCAAAAATAAACAAAAAATTTGCTTTATTTTGGCTGCAGAAAACACTACAGGAAATAGAATGTTATTGAGTTATGAACTTTGCAAGTTGCATTTTTTCAGCTATAAAAAACTCAGCCCCACAAATCCAATTCATTAGTCCTTTTTGCGTTGGTGTGTGTTTTTGAGGTTTATACCATACCAAATTTCAAGACCAAAAACCCTGATCTCATTTGGGTTCCTAACCTTCTCATAAATCAAACACAAATTTCTACAAGAATCACAAGTATCACCATCATAAAGAGACTCCCTAATTTGGTAATTGCTAAAGTTTCTCACAAACAAAAACAGAAAGCCCAAAAAAAAAAAAATTTGAATCAAAAAGAAGAAGAAAGCATACCTCTAAGAACAGCACCACACTGATACATAGAGTAATCAGCTAGCTCAGGAAGAAGATTCTCACACTTTGGGCACTGAACCAACCTCACTTTTCCACCTGAGTCCCCCATTGCTCATAACAAAAGCAACCCAACAAAACCCATAAACCCAAAACAAACAAAATCCCACTGTTGACAGTCAAAGTTAGCAGAGAAAAAACCCAAAACAAAAACAAAAGCTGAAAAAATGATTCAAGGGGTTTGAAATTTGGAATTTGGCGTCAAACATTGATTTAAAATTGAAGCAACTCTTGCAACAAGCATTACATTCAATAAGCATGCAAGAGTATAACACTTCAGTGACTACAATGAGAAATGCAGTTCTAAAAAGATTCAAAAGAGTACCAACAGTTTAGAGATAGTAACAGTTCTGGCTTTCTGTATCTAATCTTTATAAGTAATGGGCATCACCCTTACCTTACAGAGTTTCATTGAGTGCGAGTGAGTGTATATAGCTAACTATACACAGATGCGTACACAAACATACAATCATCCACAACTCCGATGCAAAATAAACCAGTCGTAAAGGGAAATTGAAGAGCATATAGTGAATAAGGATAAAAAAGGGACCTGTTTGACGGACTCGGCAATCTCGGGGCCATACCGTCGCCGGGGAAGATTGAATTCAATAGTATACCTTCAAAAGGATGCTCAAATATTGAGTCCACAATCGGGCGTACAAGCTCCGGCTTTAAAAGGATATCTCTGAATCCTGAGATGTGAATTCCAACATATCCCCTGCAGAAAACCAATAATAAACAAATTAGACTCACAGATCACTCATACAATCAGATATTATGATCAAATTTCCAATTCAAAATCAACCAGCCAGAAATAGTTGAAGAATCTTGAGATCAGAAACTTACTTCTTGGCTGATTCGCCTTTGACTTTAGCAGCAGAGTCAGGGGCCTTCTTGTCATCCTGCTCCTAAACCCAAATCCAAGTAAAACTGAAACATAAATAGAGATGAATCTCACTTTATTTACTCTATAACACAGTGCCGGCAATTTCAATAGACAAGGAACAACAGAATCTGCATATTAATAAACAAAAAATTGCAAATAACATGTGTAAGCAAGATAACTAGCTTAACATGCACACAAGCGATAGAGACCACAGTTATGAACCTTATACAACACAAGGCTACGAATAAACTTTACTTCTTCTTCACTATAATGTCCCTCTTCTTATTTATCATCAGGGAACTCTTTCACAGAAATAGGAAGACATATTCGATCTTCTAAGTTCATCAAGTCTTTAGCCCCCACCTTCACGAAAATCGAAATCAGAAACAAAACTACCCCATATAATTGCAACAAAAGCTCTGAGCTCTACCCATTAGTCCATTACAAAACAAAACAAAAGTTAATACAAATTTCAGATACCCTTAACACATTGATCCATGTCAGATGCTTCTCTTCGAACCTGTGATAAATAATCAAAGCAAACCACTTTCCAATCACCATTCAAGAACCCATTTCCAAAATGTAATGAAACTTCAAAAGACTTTAACCTGTCTTAAGCGAAAGAGCTTCTGAACAAGGCTTCTGGGAATCTCGGGGCAGCACCTGGTGACCCATTTAAGCGCCGTCGTAGCTGAGGAGGTGGAGGGTTTAATATACACATCTCTGAGAGCTCTCATCCCAAAGCGGCGCCGTTTACGGTGGCAGTGAACGGAGGTAGAATGAACCACTTTTTGCGGCCTTTTTTTTTGTCTTGGTGAAATGTTTGGGTGGTTGCGTAAGATCGGGAGTAGTGGAAAGGTGAGATGAAGAGCCTATCGCCGACGGATTCGGCCGAGGAGGAGAGTGGAGCAGAGGGCGGAGAAGACCAGAGCGAGCCTCTTCAATTTCTTCAACTCTGCCAATCTCAGATCGAGGCCGGCTCAGGATTCAAAGTTGTTACTTCAATTTCAGATCGAGGTCGGGCTTTCGGCTCTTCAGATTCCGGCGGAGAATGGAGGAGGAAGGTTCGTGAAGTTGATTAGGAGCTCGAGTTTGTGATGCTGGGGTTGAGAATGGATATTAGGGCTTGAGGCAAAGTGAGAAAGTTTTGGGGTCGGGCCGAGTGCTTTTTTTTTTTAAGTGTGAAAATTTTAAGTTTTCGTCCCCGCGTCCTTGAATTCATTAAAACACTTAGCGCGTCCACGAAAATGAGGTTCCCGCAAATTTTCAAATAAAACTTTTAACACCGGTCATTTTAAGAACTGATGTTAATGGTATACATTTAAATCGGTATTTTTCTAAAACGATGTTAACTTACTTTTTTACATCATGTGCAAGTCTAACCGATTTAAATGATGTGATGTAAATGAACAGATTTCTAGTAGTGGCATTTTCTATCACAACAAAGTAAATTTACTAGGACAAAAATTGGATAGGGAAACATAACTTTGACTTAGCAGGGCGCCCCTAAGAGCAAGTCCACCGGGCTTGATTATGCAAGGGAACCACATTACATTCTGACCCAGGTCAGAGAAATGTCCATTTTCTTGCTTTCACGTGGCTTAGGGCGAACTAATAGTAAATGACCCAGGCCTCTTGCTGGGTCAACTTGGTGACCCAGGGCATGACCCAAGCTTCCAATGTGACCCAAAGTGAAGAGAGGAGGAGAGATGTGCCTATGGGGAAATTGGCATGCAGTCGCTTGTCTTCTAGCGGAGAAAAAGCTGCAAGAGCGTGGAAGGTAGGTTTTTGTCTCCTAGTGAACGTGGGTTACTGACCTGTCAAGTAGACGTTGGACTGCTTTGAATTTTGAAGGCGACGATCAACAGATCTAGACCTTTGGTTAATGACGTACATCTGATGGTGAATAATTAATGAGCTAATTATACCAGGTCTAGTAAGGTGAAGAAAAAAAAAATGTGTCGGTGGAGATACAATTTGTCTACCCAAAAAAATATCTTTGGTTGCATTTCCAAAATGTTCATCAATACTATTTATTTACATCATATATTTCTTATTTACACTAAAAAATTAATAGAATATTCAATGAACAGTAACTGACTTAGTGACCCTAACCCAACGGGCGGAAACATATGTTCAGTGGCAGTGAACAGTTTACTGACCTAGTGACCTGGTGACCCTGACTTATTGACCCAACGGATGAACTTGCTCTAATGGGCTGCAACTAGTGCAGCCGCGCTAACCTAAAATCAGGAAGCCTCCAATCTTAGAACATGTGTATATTATATATAAATTAAAAAAATATCAAATGTTCACTTAAGTGTAAAGGTGGCGTAGTTGGTTAAAGTGCTCACCTAGGTTTGAACCTCAGGAAATTTTTTTTTTCGATGACAGAAATAAAAACAAGAAACTAAAGGACAAAACCTCTACTAACACCCCCTCTCAGCTGATTCAAATGGAACGTTGGGGACACAGCATGGAGTAAATAGAAAAACCATATAGAATTATTTTGGGAACTATGAGCCATAGATGCTAGATGATTTTGCAACAAAATTTGTTTCCTAATAAATATACCTGAAAATGATGAAGTTGAAGTATTGAGCCAACTGCCTTATATCCTGAACTAGAAGTGGTATTTTGCATATTCCTTGAACATAGTCGATAAGCAGTTTGGAATCACCTTCTACTAAAATATTGGAGTATTGATGAAGAAGAGCAGTGTGTAAACCATCCTTTATTAGCAGCAAATAAAGGATTGTCATTTGCATTCCTAATAACATTTCCAACAGTAGTATTTTCATTTAACAGAACCATCAAAATTTAATTTAACTTGATTTGTGTTAAGAGACTGCCACTTAATATGAAAATATTTAGAAACTTTGGGGCTCTTGTTCTTAGGATTTGCTTGAACAGAATTTGAACCTAACAAAATTGCCTGATAGAAGCATTGATGAGGAGTAGTACTTAAATTCTAGAAAATTAATTTATGCCTAGAGTTCCAGATAGACCAAACAATCATTAAAATGGAAGGAAGATGCTCTCTATGTTCAGCATTATTATTGATATGCTCAATCCATGAAATAAAAGAGTTATTCCAAAGGGTTAATAACATATAAGTGCATCTTTGAATTTTTTTTAGCCATAAGGCCACCAATTAGTTTTTTCCCTCATAAGGCCACTAGATTAAAAAGAGTGTTATATTTTGGATATTAAAAACCATCATAATTACATAAATGCCACTAGAGTACAAAGTCAACAATCATTCTCTCTCTCCTCTCCGGCGAGGTCTCCTGTCAACTCATGCGGGTTTCCGACGACTACAAAAGCTACTGTCACTAACACCAAAAGCTACTATCATTAACACCAAAAGCTACTACGGCTAGCAACAAAATCTACTCTGATGAGATTTCCGGCAACCTCCGGCAAGATCACAAAATCTACTATCACTAGCAACAAAAGCTACTGTCATTGGCAACAAAAGCTACTCTAGTGAGATTTCCGGCAACCTCCTGCGAGATAACAAAATCTGCTATCACTAACAACAAAAGCTACTATCATCAACAACAAAAGCTACTCCTTCCCAAAAAACCTATGCTCTCCAAAACGAAAAGCTATTATCCCCACCAATACCAAAAGCTACTCTCACCAGCAACAAACGCTACTTTCACCAACACCAGAAAACTATTCTCACCAACACCAAAAGTTGCTTTCACTAACACCACAAGCTACTCTTACCAATAACAAAAATTACTGTCACCAACACCAGCGAGCTACTCTCACTAACATTAAAGAGCTCCCCCTGTATCAAAAGCTACTCTTACCATCAACAAAAGTTACTCTCATCAACACAAAAAGCTACTTTCACCACCGCAGAAAACTACTTTCACCACCAACAAAAGCTACTCTCATCAATGTCAAAAACTATTATTACCACCGCCAAAAACTACAATCACCACCACCAAAATTACTCTCACCAACAACAAAAGATACTCTCATCAACATCAAAAACTTTTCCCACCAACAACAAAACACTACTCTCACCAACTCCGATAGCTACTCTCACCAACTCCGAAAGCTACTCTCACCAACATTAAAAACCCCTTCACTTGCTCGATCTAGTTCTAAAATGATGCAAGTGCAAGATAAATATATTGCCAGAATTCAACCACAAAAAAAAAAACACAAACTAGAATAAAACACCATCAGAAACATAGATACCATAACATCAAAATTGAACAATGAGGCATAAAATTAAGATCCAATTTCAATACCATAGCTCAAAACAATACAAAAGCTACTCAGAAGGGTTTAAATTTAGGAGCGGCAAGTAATGATCGGAGTCTGGAAGGGTCTTCTAGGATTTCGATTGGATTCGCCGAAGCTTCTCTTCTTTAAACTCAACCTCACCTCACTCTCTGATCCAACTGAGAATCTGTCTAACTCGCACGAAATCTAGCTGCCAAAGTAATAGCACGAGGTCGGGTTCACAGAGAAACCAAAGGCCTCACTGCGAACATTCGGTTTCTGAGACGAGTAGAGAATCAGAGATATCTGAGTTGGACTCCAAAGAGATAGCTCCAATCGGACCTTCGTCGTCGTCGTCTTCAGGCGTGGCGGCGTTGTTTCGAGGTTTTGCAAGCTTGGATCAATTAGAATCTCACCAGATCGGAGGCGGTGGTCGCTGGAATCGAAGGAGGGGAGAGAGAGCGTCGTGCCGGTGGTCGCTGGAATTGGAGACGGAGACCAAAGACGTGAAAAATCTTTGGTCGAGGAGAGAGAGAGAATGTGATCAGAGAGAGAGAGAGAGAGGTACGAGCATAAGGCTGATGGAATTAATTGGATTTCTTAAGTAGGAGGGTAAAATTGTCAAGAATAAATTAATTTGTGGAAGCAGGTGGCCTTATGTGTACAAGAAAAACGAAGTGGCCTTATCACTAATTAAAGTTTCAAAAGATCACTTGTGTGTAATTTTCTATTATTCAATTGAATGGCTTAGGAGTAAGAGTTTTAGACAAACTTGTATAGAAAACTAGCAATGCATAAAAATGTGATCAACTGATTCCACAGCACTTGAGCAAAGAGAACAAGTTGGAGATATATTATGATTGTAGCTTGAAACTCTATCGTTAGTTTTAAGACCATTTCTAATTGGACTAATTTCTGCTTACTATCCTATACTTTCAAGGGTTCATCAGTTCAGTCCCTGCACTTCTAATTTAATCAGAAAAGTCTTTGCACTCTCCAATTTCATCAAATCGATCCAATCTGTCACCACTTCGTCAATTTTCGGGGAAAATTTCCAAACTACCCATCTGCATTCACAACATTGACGGGTCGGCGGGCAGCCTAGCGATGGGTAGTTTGGAAATTTTCCTTGTGAGGAGGTCCCACGTCAGCTTATTAACAGCGAAAATTGACGAAATAGTGACGGATTGGATCGATTTGATGAAATTGGAGAGTGGAAGGACTTTTCTGATTAAATTAGAAGTGCAGGGACTGAACTGATGAACCTTTGAAAGTAGAAGGTAATAAGCAGAATTTAATCCTTTCTAATTAAAGTCCAAGCAAAAATTTTAACTTTAGGGGAAATATTTAATTTCAACATCCTATTTAAAAGTGAAGTTCTAGAATGATTAGGGCTTTGTTGAGTCTGAATCCAAGACGTACTCTTAATAGTAAATTTATCTGATCCTCAAGGTCCCCAAACAAAAGTGACCGGAGTAGAATGAATAGGCAAAGGAATAGCTACAATCTCATAACCAATATCCTGAGGAAGAAGATTTAAAAGAGCATCTTTGTTCCAAGACATGTTTGGTATAAAATGATCAAACCATCTTTTAAACTAACTTTTAGGTCACATATCAGAATCTCTACTATTCATTTTTTAGGTTCCTATGAGTATATCACTTCTGCAAATTTTCAACCAAATTGATGATCGTTTGGATATTCATAATCGTAATTTACTAATTATGAACACAAAAGGTTCATGTTGGACATATTTGATTTGTCCATTGAATTGATCTAATTCGGTTACCAAACGATCATCAATTAGTAATTAGATCAATTCAATGGACAAACTGAATATGTCCAACAAGAACCATTCGTGTTTATAATTAATAAATTACGATTTTGAATATCCAAACGATCATCAATTTAACTGAAAATTTACATAAGTAATCTACTAATACGGACCTAAAAACTGAATGGCACAAACGCTGATATGTAATCTAAAAATTGGTCTAAAAGATGATTAACTCTAGAGCGCTCCTTTATAATTATAAATATGAATTTATAAGAATATTTTTCATCTTAGTATTTACTAGAAAGGTTGGCCGCGCTTTGCTGCGGTTTTGGAACTAACACAACGTTAAGTACTAAATTCAAAAGCATAGAAAATATAGTTGAAATGATCATTGTATTAACAAAAGATTTAGTCTGTTCTATGATCATGTTCTGGTATCCCCCCCCCCTCTGCCTGCCTTGCTTCTCGGATGACCTCCACCCCTGCCTCCCTTGCTGTGCATTTGAGCTCCATTCCTGCCCTCCGTGCTGTGCATTTGAGCTCCAACCTTCCTCGCTCTCCTCAACCATTCCACTCTGCCACTCTGCATATGATGAGATTCCCTCTGAACTGGTTTCGGCCATGTCTCTCTTGCTCCCAGCATTTGGATTCTCCCCCTTGATAAGTAGTCTCAGAACCCTTGTTCACATCAAACAATAAACTAATTAGTTTTATACTAATAAATCATCAGTACATAAGTAATTGGTGGCCTCTGAAGATAACCTTTTTTTTTTTTTTTTGAAAGCGAAGATAACCATTTTATTCAATACATCGAGAATTTTACTTGTATATTTTCAGATAAAATCCTACCTGCTCCATCTCTTTTGGAACGTTTAACTGCAGAATGAATAACAGTAAGCATATTATAGGCGACATGACATATCTACCTTGGGCCTATTTGCTTCAGCTGCTTTCTTGGCCTCAGCTTTCTCACCAGTCACCACAGCAGCATCTTTAGCAGCACTCAAAAGGCTTGGGCACAATATCCACAGCTTTATGACCAGCATACCCTGCTGCTCCGGCAACTACTCTTGCAGCTGCTTTGGTTCCCTCCACTGCTGCCTCAGTTGCGTAGTGCGCTGCAGTCCAACCTACCACAGTGGCCTTGTCCTTCAAATTCACCGCAACATGACCAACATAATGCAGAGTGGTCTTACCTGCAAACATGGCCATGTCTCTAGTCTTCTCTGCTAATGGCACCGTGTACTCCACCATTTTCTTCCCTGCACTTGATAAGAGTATTTTTTGCTGCATATAGTACAGAAAAAATGAATGAAGATGTTGACAAAACTGAAAGAAAAGAAACAATAGAAACCAATTCATACTATGATTGTCCTATCCAAATTCACATGGAAAATGATATCTGACTTCGTTAAATTGCAGGCATAGAAACAATCTCGCTCGCATTATTTTGTTACTCATTACACTAATAAAAATGAATTTTATACCGCTCTTTCTTTCATCTGATGTCTTCACAATCTCAATAGATGTTCCTGTCATTTATTGCCAGTATGATACCCTCAAACTATTTGGGAATTTAAAGCCTCAGTAATGCAGCTTTTACTTGCCCAAAACATAATATAAAATGTCAATAATCTCTTTAGGTGCAAAGAAAACACAACAGAAAATAAAAATTGCATTTCAGATTAACTGAGCATTTCAAATTAACTGAACAAATTCTGCATAGATACAGAACATTTAAAATCTTTTTACATCATGCTAACACCAAAGTATAATCAAAACATTAACTGCTAACGCTCCAAAACTTTTAGTCATTATCGCAAGTGAGTGATTACTCAAGCATAAATATATTCCTCGCAAGCCACCATGCAGCAAACTCTACAAACCAATGATTGAGCGAAGCGAAGTAAAGTAGGTTATAAAAGTTGCACCAAGTTTACTAAACACCATTTAAATTAGAAAGGCAAGTTTTTCATGGTGTCAAGTACTTTCACTAATGCATAATGCAGCTATATGCAGTCTATGCATCTGTACCATTAAGAAGGATCTGTTTAAGGATATCTCTATTTGTGTTTGGCACAAACTCTAGGTTACTTGACCTAGTGGTAATAGGATTTAATTAGAAGGATCTAGAATCCTAATCAATGTAGAATTACTTTCCTTGTATGATTGAGATTCTATGCATTATAAACCTCTATATAAAGAGGCCCCTATTATCAATGAGAACACACAGCAAATTCTTCTCAATTTCAGTTTTTCTACAACACGTTATCAGCACGAAGCCCTAACCCTGAAAACCCTAATTTCGTAACCTTCAAAATCCTGAAACCACCGCCCCACATATCGAAGCCCTATTCCCAAGGAGCCCAAAACCGGCGGCGGAACCACCGGAACCGGCCGGAAACCCCCTGAACCGGCCGTCGGAAAAATCGGACCGGCCCCTGCCTTGTGCCTGCCCTGTGCCTGCCTTGTGCCTGCCCCTGCGAGCCCTGCCGAGCAGCTGCCGAGACCTGCCGAGCCCTGTGCCTGCATCTGCCGAGACATCTGCCGAGACCTGCCGAGAGCTGCCGAGACACCTGCCGAGACCTGTGCCTGCCCCTGTCGACATCTGCCGAAAGCTCCGCATAGCACCTGCCGACACCTGCCGACACCTGCCGAGCACCTGCCGAGCACCTGCCTACCAGCCCTGCACAGCCCCTGCACAGCCTCCTGCACAACCCCTGCAGCAACCCTGCCTAGCTCCGGCCACCACCTCCGGCCACCAATTTCCGGCCATTTTTCCGGCCACCTCCGGCAACCTTTTTCCGGCCACCTCCGTCAAGTTTTCCGGCTATTTTTCAAGGTAAACTTTTCTAAAAGTTCCCGTTTTTGAAGTTTTTCAATTTCTTCTTCTTTTTCTCGGGGACTTCCAACATCCCTTGTTCTACCCCCCTTTCTTCTTCATAGGGGAGACCAAAAGCCGAACTGTGGGGGTTCGTGCTCACTCCAAGCTTAGAGCTTGTAGAGTCCTCCAAACTTAGAGTTTGTTGAGAAGAAAACGATCGACCACTTACATCGTCGTTTCAATCTAATCCAAATAACCCCTATTGGAATCGGATTTTCTTGGAAGCGACAACGCTCAGAAAATCCCTAATTTCTTGGAAGCGACTACGCTCAGAAATTTTATAGTTTTTCGTGGTAGCCTTTTTCGCTCCGAAACTAACCCTATTTTCTTGTTGTTTTTCAGGATGAGTAACCTGAACAAGTTGAGCTTCGCTCCACTAGAGACAACAGGCGCAGGATACCACAAGTGGGTCCGTGATGTGCGCCAGCATCTTAAGGCTGATGGGATCCTGAGTACGATCCAAGAGCCAAGTCAGGACGTGCGTACTCCTCAACAAGCTGCTGCTTTTGAAGCAAATAGAGCTACGAGAGAGGCGAATGAAGCCAAAGCCATCATTCTCATGACAAGGCACATGAATGACGCGCTCCAAAATGAGTACCTCAATGAGGAAGACCCAAGAAGACTATGGGTAGAACTCGAGCACCGTTTTGGCAACGTCCGTGATTCCCTGCTTCCAGACTTAGAAGTGAGATGGTCTAGCCTCCGCTTCTGTGATTTCAAGTCTGTACTTGACTACAATTCAGAAGCACTTCGTATCAAGTCTATGATGGAATTCTGTGGACAGAACATCACTGATACGATGTTGATCGAGAAAACTCTCTCCACCTTCCCCGTCTCTGCATTGATGATAGCCAAAAACTATCGGATTGATGTCAATGCCAGACGCATCACAAGATTTCATGAGCTAATTGGTGCCTTGAACGTAGCTGAAAAGCACGACAACATACTTGTGAAGAACTATAACTCCAGACCCGTGGGAACCAAGTCAATTCCGGAGTCTAATTATAGTCGCGCCTCCAAGGGAGGACGCAAGGAGCGAAACCCTAAGAGTAGGGATAATTCTGGACGTTCTGGTCCATATTCTCGCCCTAAAGAGGAAGGAAATCGCCAAGATAGGCGTGCACGGAACCGTGGAGGTAAACGTGTGAAGAGAGAGAGAGGCCAAGCCTCTGGTTATGGTGGTAACGCCACCAAAGGCAATAACCGCCAACAAAACGCTCCCAGAGCGCCTCGATCAAGGGAACCTGACCATAATGATGCTTGTCTCAGATGTGGATCAAGTGGACATTGGGCAAAGAAGTGTACTGCATCCCAGAACGTTGCAAACGCATACAAGTTGTATCGTGAAGCAAGGGAGGCAAATTACATGGAACAAGAAGATCAAGATGGAGATCTCGATCTAAGGGTGGAAGACTACAAGGATCAAGACCCAGAAACTGGCGATTTTGATTAAGTCTTTTTATTTCCAAGAGATGTAGGCAATTGCCATATTATTTTTATAGTAGATGCCAATGCTATTAGTCTTTCTTCAAAGTAGGCGTACTCAATGTGAGTGTGATGTCTAGGACGGTTTTGAGATAAGTGGTACTTAAGTGAGCCTCGCTCCACCGACATCTCTCTACTCACCTGGTCACATTTACATTGGAATTACCGAAAGGAGTTAGACGACTACCATTGTTTTGCATTAACTAGTTTATTGGATTAGATTTTCTTTGGTTAAAGAAACGATGATGTAATTCCGTTAGGCTTATTAATAAAAGTTGAGTTCTTTTCTTTATGACTCCTTTTTAATTACGAGCTTTTCTTTTAGGAATGGATGAACTTCAATGTCTTGCGGATAGTGCGACTACGCACACCATTCTACGACATAGGCAATTATTCTTGGAGATGTTGCCTACATATTCATCTGTGACTACGATGGCTGGGCCATCAGGTTTAGTTCAAGGACATGGAATGGCCCAATTCCTTTTGCCTAATGGCACCTTGATTAAAGTCACTGAAGCTCTCTACGCTCCTAAGGCAAATCGAACCTTATTGAGCTTTAAAGATATTAGAGCCAACGGATTCCATGCGGAAACGCATAGTGAGAACGGAATAGAATTCCTTTGCATTACCTCTAATGATTGCGGAAGAAAGCGCATCTTAGAGAAGCTTATGTGTCAATCTAGTGGACTTTATGTCACTACAATTCGACCAATTGAATCCCACAATGTCATAAGAGAAGATCTCTTGGATTCAGACACATATTGGCTTTGGCATGACCGACTAGGACATCCTGGTCGTGATATGATGCTCCGTATACTAAAGACTTCACACGGACATCCATTCTTCAGAGTGAGAAGAAGCAAGAATCGAAAATTGATTCCAGGACTTAGCAAGACTGCAACAATTGCAGCATCTGGTGCTGCAGCCGTCTTGGGGCGCCATAGGGCCGCCCAAGTCCTATGTGATGACGCCATTAATGGCGCCAACCATGAGCATGACGCCATGGTTGTTCCTCCTAGTGGCCATGACGCCACACACACCAATTTCCATGGCTCTAACGCCATAATGGGAGATGTAGTCACACACTTTGCTTCTAATAGCGCTACAGACGCTCAGACCCAACCAAAATCTTCATTGGTTGCTTCTAAGGCCCCTCGCTCTTTCTGCAAAGCCTGTTCCTTCCGGAAATTAGGACCGAGACCGTCCTACGCAAAGGATCCCAAAATACTCATTCCGTTCTTACAGAGAATCCAAGGGGATATCTGTGGACCCATTCAACCACCATGCGGACCTTTTAAATACTTTATGGTTTTGGTTGATGCGTCGACACGCTGGTCACATGTCGCGCTACTGTCCACTCGAAATGCTGCTTATGCTAAACTCCTCGCCCAGATTATCCGTCTACGGGCTCACTACCCTGACCATCCTATTAAGTCAATTCGACTTGATAATGCTGGGGAGTTTACATCGAAAACATTCGATGACTATTGCATGTCACTGGGGATTGATGTAGAGCATCCAGTTCCCCATGTTCATACCCAAAATGGTCTCGCAGAAGCCGCGATCAAACGACTACAGATGATCGCACGGACATTGGTTATGCGCACCAATCTCCCTGTTTCTGCTTGGGGATATGCAATATTGCATGCAGCGACGCTAATTCGTCTACGACCCACTGCCACCCAATCTTACTCTGCGTTACAGCTAGTGACTGGGTACGAGCCCGATATCTCGCACTTACGCATTTTTGGGTGTGCCATTTATGTGCCTATTACGCCGCCACAGCGTACTAAGATGGGTCCACAACGACGAATGGGCATTTATGTTGGATATGAATCTCCAACGATCGTCCGCTACCTTGAACCCTTGACAGGCGATCTCTTTACCGCTAGATTTGCGGATTGTCACTTTGATGAGACAGTCTTCCCATCGTTAGGGGGAGATAAGAACACATCTGTTCAACAGGAACGACAGGAATTGTCGTGGTCTGTCCCCACTATGTCTCATCTCGATCCCCGTACCGCACAGTCCGAACTTGAAGTGCGAAGAATAATCGAGCTCCAGAACGTAGCAGACACTCTGCCTGATGCGTTTTCTGATGTTGCCAAAGTGACGAGATCACATATACCTGCTGCAAACGTGCCTGCAAGGATCGATGTCCCAAATACTGGACATCATGCCTCTCCTGTGACACCAGGAGATGGCGCCATTGCCCAACATGGCAATGATGTGGCATCTATGGCCGCAGGTCCCGCAAGAAAGCGCGGTAGACCGATTGGTTCGAAGGATACTCGCCCTAGAAAGAGAGCGAATGAGGCACAAACAAATCCTTTGATCATCGATACTCAAAATCCGTCCCATGAGAATGTTCCGGATTATGGTTATGTCCAAGAGACATCATTGGGGGACGCCTCAATGTCAGAACCTATCCCTGAGAACGTAGAGATCTCTGTTAATTACACTAGTGTACATGGGACGTGGGAAAGAAACTCCGTCATCATTGATGATGTATTCGCGTATTCAGTGGCGCGTGAGATTATTGAGACCGATGACATCGAACCACGCTCCGTTGATGAATGCCAACGTAGAGCTGATTGGCCAAAGTGGAAAGATGCGATCCAGGCAGAACTTGATTCTCTAGCGAAAAGAAAGGTATTCGGACCGGTTGTGCCAATACCGCCCAACACCAAACGAGTTGGTCACAAATGGGTATTCGTTAGAAAGCGTAATGAGAAAAACGAGATTGTAAGGTACAAAGCTCGCCTTGTGGCGCAAGGTTTCTCACAACGCCCTGGAATCGACTACGAGGAGACCTATTCTCCCGTAATGGACGTCATAACGTTCAGCTACCTTGTCAGTTTGGTAGTTTCCGAAAAACTGAACATGCAGCTTATGGATGTGGTTACTGCGTATCTATATGGGGATCTAGATACAGAGATATACATGAAGATTCCAGACGGAATTCAGTTACCCAAATCAAGTGGCTCTAAACCACGGAGCGCGTTTACAATTAGATTGAAACGCTCACTATATGGATTGAAACAATCCGGACGGATGTGGTATAACCGTCTAAGTGACTACTTGATTGGAAAGGGATATGTCAACAATGAACTATGCCCATGTGTGTTCATAAAGAGGACAAGTTCCGGATTTGCAATAGTAGCGGTTTATGTCGATGACATGAACATAATTGGCACCCTTAAAGAGTTAAGGGAAACCGCTGAACACTTGAAATCCGAGTTTGAGATGAAAGATCTTGGGAAAACACGGTTTTGCCTCGGTTTAGAACTTGAGCACCGTAGAGATGGTATCCTGATTCATCAATCAGCTTATACCCAAAAGATGCTTAGGCGTTTCAACACTGATAAGATTAAGCCTTCAAGCACCCCAATGGTCGTCCGTAGTCTTGATCCAAAGAAGGATCAATTTCGTCCAAAAGATGACGATGAAGAAGTGCTAGAGGCAGAGGTGCCCTACCTAAGTGCAATAGGCGCATTATTGTACTTAGCTCAATGCACAAGACCGGATATCTCATTCGCTGTGAACTTGCTAGCTAGATATAGCTCTGCGCCTACACGACGCCATTGGACTGGTGTTAAAGATATCTTTCGATACCTAAGTGGTACGATCGATATGGGCTTGTTCTATCCCTACAGAGAGAAGATGGATTCGGACCCATCAAGTGCCAGGGACGCCACACATGGTGGACTGCGTCCCCTATCCCCATCCCAAAACGATATAAGTGTTTTGGAAGGTTTTGCTGATGCTGGGTACCTCTCTGACCCACACAAAGGTCGCTCCCAAACTGGTTATGTTTTCACCATGGGAAAGACCGCGATATCTTGGAGGTCTACAAAACAGACCTTAGTCGCTACTTCTTCGAATCATGCAGAGATTATTGCTCTTCACGAAGCAGTTCGTGAATGTATATGGCTTCGATCCATAGTTACGCATATTCGAAGCAATTGTGGTTTGAAGTCTACCACAGATGAGCCAACGAGCATTTATGAGGATAATGTTGCTTGCATTGAACAAATGAAGCAAGGCTACATCAAAGGCGACAACACCAAGCATATATCGCCCAAATTCTTCTACAATCAGCAACAACAGAAACTCCTCAAGATCAAAGTGAACCAGGTTCGATCTGAGGACAATGAGGCAGACTTGTTTACTAAGTCATTGCCCAAATCCACGTTCGAGAAACATGTGGCAAGAATTGGCTTGCGGAAATTATCTGAACTCCCATGATCGTAGTCATCAGGGGGAGGCGCAGACATCAGGGGGAGATGTCTACATGTTCACCTCGAAACGTGAAGGGTGTGTTGTGCTCTTTTTCCCCTTCGACCGAGGTTGTTTTTGTCCCACTGGGTTTTTGTTACTCGGCAAGGTTTTTAATGAGGCAACGAGAGAAGCACCGCGTTTGGACAACACAAGGGGGAGTGTTTAAGGATATCTCTATTTGTGTTTGGCCCAAACTCTAGGTTACTTGACCTAGTGGTAATAGGATTTAATTAGAAGGATCTAGAATCCTAATCAATGTAGAATTACTTTCCTTGTATGATTGAGATTCTATGCATTGTAAACCTCTATATAAAGAGGCCCCTATTATCAATGAGAACACACAGCAAATTCTTCTCAATTTCAGTTTCTCTACAACAAGATCAAAATTAAAGAAATAAATGGAAGGGGTATATACCTGAACCATCATCATTTTAGTATAATTCATGCGCACACATTCTCATCTGCCACTATTTTTTATTATGTGTAGGATCTCTAACTATATCTACTGTTCTGCTTGAAATGTTACCATGTAGTAAACTACTCTATGCATTCATATCATCTCTAGTTGTTTGTGATATACGGCCAACTAATAATATGGATAATAAAGCAGCAGACTTACATCAATTATAAGAGACCAACCCTTCAGTCCAGTCCAAACTTCACACGGTTCTTTGCCTCATAAACAATATCCCTTGACTTAGTTCCAGCAGGCACTGGAATGATTATATTAACCTCCTGCAGACTTTGGGTCCATGAGTATTTCTCCATATCAAGCCCATTCCCTTTGTTTGGAACTGCACATAAATAATCAGAGTTATAAAATCAAGAATATATAACTATACTCTGTGTACTTGGGGCAGCAAACACAATTAGCATTTGTATGAGAAACAGAATAAAATGCCTACAAATATACTGTGCTTCATCATTCCAATGCCACAACAATCACATCCCCCCCCCCCCAAGCATTTGGTTCAAAATCGCCAATTTCTTACAGACCCCCAAATATGCCACAGAACAACAATTTCAAAAACTTCAACACAAATCACCCTAACACATTGAATTTTCAACATATCAGTCTCTACATCCTAACACATTTCCTAAAATCCAAATATATGAAACAATCACATCGCAAAACCACAACTCATCTGCTAAGATTCCAAGTTCAAAACTCTCCACTCTATATAAACACATTGTTCTTCACCAAAATTTCCAACCAATTCTAGAGTTCATACATTTCATCCCATTATCTTCCACACTATACAAACACATTGTTCTTCAGTAAAATTCCAAATGAACATTTCAATTTACACACCTTATTCCTAATTCCCCAGCAATCATTCAAAATCACAACATCATATAACTAAACGCAACAAAAAGTTTATATCTTCGAAATCAAAAAGCTCAAACAGCTCATGATCTATACCTCTCTTTCCACTCTCCTCCTCCTCCTCCTTGTCCTTCTTCTCCTCCACCACCTTGCGCTCCGCCTTGGCCTCCTCCTTGGCCTTGGCCTCCGCCCACCTCTTCTTCTCCTCCTCCTCCGCCGCCCGCCTCTTCTTCCTCTCCTTCTCCCTCACCGCCTTGAATATCGCCACCAGATCCCTCTCTGCCGTCGGCCATCATATTCCTCAACTGGTCGATCCAATCACTAAACCGGGGGGAAAAAAAAAACACCAGTAAATAGTGAATTTATCAAAGAAAAACCATAATAACTGGCATATAAACAATGATCAGATAGCCAAAGATTGAAACTTTTCTTACCTGTGTATCATATCCCCGCATTTCTAGTCCAAATCAACAATTACAAATTCTGGGTAACCTGGAAATCCCGAGAACTTAAAATCAAACCTTAAAAATCAATAATCTCCATCGATTCTATAAATTTCAAACAAAACGCCCAAATTTTCTAATCAAAAGAATGAACCAAATCCAAGTTCACAAATCAAAACCAAAAAATCGACCTCTCAATCCTCCTTACACGATTGTAGAAAAAGAAGCAATCCACTGATTATAGAAATCCAGACAACACTCGCAATTTAGATTAGACGGCTCTAGAAAAAAGAAGAAGCAACCCACTCTCTCAATTTAGACTGAAGACATGCAAAATCAGAACCAATTAAATTCCAATCGAGAAATACACCTGCTCTCTCTCTCTCTCTCTCTCTCTCTCTCTCTCTCTCTCTCTCTCTCTCTCTCTCTCTCTCTCTCTCTCTCTCTCTCTCTCTCTCTCTCTCTCTCTCTCTCTCTCTCTCTCTCTCTCTCTCTCTCTCTCTCTCACTTGGCGCAAAGCGAAGATGCACACCTGCACACTCTCGATCCTTCTTGACATGCCTGGCTCTCTCGATCTTTCTTCACCTCTCTCTCCGTGGAGCAAGCAAACAGAGCCACGTGGAAACCAAACCACCCAGAGTGCAAAAAAAAAATGGCAAACTGTAATTGGGAGAAAAGATCAGGGGCAAAACCATCACTCCATTTTAGTCCCTTATGAACAGTATCTCTCTTTTAGTATATAGTAAAATAGCATTATGGACAGTGGCGGATGCAGAAATTTACATACGTGGAGGCAAAAAAAAAAAAAGTTGAACAAACAAATATAAAAAATTACAATGAAATTTTTCAATCTTTCGATATTGATAATATTTTCAATGAATACATACCCTAACAAATAAAATGACTTTGTTAGGATTGCGATATTGATACTATGGCTTATGATAAATGTGTGGATAAAATTGGTTCTTTACAACAAAATTTTGTTATTCACTTGAGTAACTATGGTTTATCAATTCAAGAACTCAAAAAAAAACGCAACCTTGTTATATTGTTAACCGATGTATTGATACCCTTGCTAAAAGAGAGCAACCATGAATAACTCTCTCTTGATTCAAATAGAGAAGAAGCTTCAACTATGGAGTAGCTATGTCACCAACAAGTAGAGGAAGGCTCTATGAGTATTCTGGGATGGTTTTCAATTTGTTTCTCGTCTTCTAATCATCCATGACGGCTGCCCTTTTCAAAGACATATATACATATGTCCTACATATGTACAATTAACCTTCCACATGCAGCTCCCACTGTCTTCCACAAAGGGAAACCAACATGGGCCAAGCCCATCAAGTAAAGCCCACAAACAACAACTAAGAATACCCAAAAAATGACACCGAGTTTACACAGGAAGCAACAGATCGATCTGCAGGAAGATTTCCTTTTCTCCTTTTCTATGTGGTTAGAGAGAGCGCTCCTTTTCTTCTTCTCTACTTGTATCTTTTCTCCGTTTCTATTTGAGTAGAGGGAGTTCTCCTTTTCTTTCGGTGTTTCTTCTCTACTCGTATCTTTTGACAACTGAAAAGTCTGAGATGTGACTGAACATTGCAGCACTGTTTCCATAAATTCTTCCATATTTTCATGGGATACAATTTGATACCCACAACTCTGCACCCTTATGTTCTTGCTGTTACTATAAAACTTGGCTTTGATGATGGAAGTGTAATCATTTGACACAAGATGTGAAAGTGACCCACGTGATGCATAAAACATACCCACGAAACCACGAACCTTCAAACTAATAAGAGATTCACTGATGCGTCCACTTATTGCGAAACCCTGATAGCCAGTTCCCAATCTACAGCCTATGTCAGGCTTTTCAGCATCCAAATTGTCAAGGACTGTGAAAACAGCACATGCAGCTATTCCATTCCACACATTCATAGGATTTAGCGGGAAGGCTGCCGAGGAACTGTTCACACTGCAGAACCATTCTGGAATTCCATATTGAGGAAAAGTTCCTCTATAAAACACCGAGTGCTGACCAGAATATTTCTATTAAATAAAAAGAAATTGGAATTAGATTTGTGACCATGAGAGAGAGAGAGAGAGACAGACAGACAGACAGACCTGAAGGATTTCTCCTAACAGAGACGAGGTCTGGCGATGAAAGACTCTGCCTTTAATAAGGTAGAACTTGGATGCCGCAAAATTTACCCCCTGAATAAAGAAAATATGACGTGCGACAAGAATGATCAAGAAGAGATAAGTGAGTACTAATGGTTGGGTAAACTATGAAGCATTTGATGTCAAATGAAAATATATATGATAGAGAAAGACCTCATAGCATTTTAAATCTGAAGGCAGCGAGCTAAGATGTTCTCTCAACGAAATGCTCGAGTCAATTTTGCAGCTACCATCCTCAGCCAACAAACTTACAGAGGAACTGTTATTCTGCATAAATCTTGAAGTACGAGTCGCATTTTTTATTGCATGGATAAACTCTATATAATCTCTTTTTTCGTAGAGTAGACGGGCACCACTCATTTTAGCCTCGACGTATGGGCTATCAATTGTAGTGTTAGCCTGGATGCTACTGCACTGATTGAAGGCATTCAACCTTGCTGAAAACCACAGATGCGGTATTATTATCCAATATCCAAGTGACCCAGTCAATTGGAAACCTTTAGCATTTACCTCGTGGTATAGAGTTTGTTTGTAACCGGGACCTTCCATGGTATCAAAACAACAGTCAAACTTGTGCATCACTTTGAAATCAGAACTGGTATCAAAATTCTCATCAACTTCCAAACCAACATAGAAGGCACATCCTCTCCATAGCCTACTGTTATAAATTAGGCCCTTTCGAAGCGGGATTGTTATAGAAAAGTTTCTGCTCCAATTGTTGAACCAATTTGGTATTCCATGAGTTCCAATTGATAAACCATATGCCGTTCTCACCGGTAGACTTATATCAACCTGTACCTGCTTAAAAAAACCCGGGGGAATGAGTGTGAAAAAAACTGCAACTTACTTTAAGATTGGCCAGTATAAAGGACTTAGGAGAGAAATATTTAAACAGAAAGGTATACCTCATTAACCTCATGATATATGTTCAGCCATGCTGCAAATTGTGAATTCCTAATATTAATGGAACATATGGTTGATGTTGTGAGCTTATTAATCCAAACAGTTTTTTCACTTGAATAAAATACATCATACTGATCAGAATCACTTTTAAGTGACATGCAACCAGCTGCCCCAACCAACTTTATACTCGATGGAAGCTTTGGCAATGACTGCAACCGGATACAACCATCCAACTCAAGTTTTATGAGCTTAGAAAGTCGGCAAATACTTTCAGGTATGCTTGTAAAATTGTTTCCCCGTAACTTCAACTCCATCAATGATGACATGCGGTCCAAATCATTAGGGAGGGCACCATCAATCAGATTGCAGTAACTTAAATTCAATGACATTAAAGAGCTAAAACCAGACAATGAAGCAGGTAACAAGAAGTTCGGTCCAGGGCATACTTCTGGAAGACAGGGAAAGAGCAGTGATGTAGAAACTTGACCACTGCACCAGGAGCAGGATAACTTTTTGAGGTTTCTGAGGTACACAATGGATGATGGCATTTGCCTTATAGCAGTTCCACTTATATCCAACTCTTCAAGACATTCCACATTCCCAATGTTCTCGGGAATTTCAATAAGATTAGAGCAGCCTGACAGAATGATTGTTTTAAGCCTTGGCAAACTTGAAATGACACTAGGAATTCTCAAAATATTTTTGCAATGAGCCATATCCAACAATGTAAGACCAGTCAGATGTTCAATTGACACTGGTAGTTCCTCTATAGCACTCCCATCTAAATAAATTTTAGACAAGCATTTCATATCTCCCACAATCTCTGGAAATCTCTTGAGTCGTGCACAGCCCGAAAGATTGAAAATTTCGAGAGATTTCAAACTGATGTCCCATGAAGTGATCTGAAGCCTTTCACAGTTTTTCATATTCAATAATCTAAGGTGTATGAGATTGCTAATGGATGGATGAACCTTAGATAATTTTGTGCAACCTTCAAGATTCAGCCTCTCAAGATTTGGGACACCCGTGAAGTCTGGTGTCTCAATCAAATTTTCAGAGTCCATCAAATCAATTGATTTTAACATATCTAAACACTGTGTAAAAAGAAAAACAAATGGAAAAACTATAAGCTCTTATAGTCTTATGAAGTCAATTTACTAAAACCCACAAAATATATACACGAAAGAAATTGTTACCTTGAATCCCTTCCATAGATGTTTGATATGGCTGCCAAACAGGTTGAGTTGAACAAGCTTCTCCGATGGGAAATCTGTTGGCAACAACTTTGAAGGATATCCATGCCATTCGAGAACTCTTAACTCAGTAGATAGATAATTGAGGCCCAACGGAAGGAGCACATTAGACATTTTAAGAAATCTCAATTTTTTCATGTTTGACAAGGCATCACATTTCAATTGCTCCTTCTGTTCTTGAGGCAAGGTAAGGACTATCCCTTGAACTGCATCTGATCCCTATTTACACATAATAATCATAAAAAATATTACAAACTGTTAAGTAGTGTAGGTAAAATAAAAATTGGGAACTGGCACGTAATGATATTTAAATAAAACTGAAGATATAAAAAATGAAGACTCTTTAACATTTAGCTTCATGTATATTCCAATAAAACCATCTAGACTTACCTTATGATACTTCAGTAAATCAAGCACATCATCGGGTTGCCATAATCTACTACGATTCCCAGGTTCATTGAGAGATTCCCCACGAACAAGTTCCCAACCCATTTCCTGAAGCAAATCATGCATCCACAATTTACTCCCTACCATACTGATGAGGGATTTTCGAATGAGATTACTTATACCAATGATTGGGTCAAAACCAAAACCCTCCAACAATATTGTCACCTCATCTCTCTCCTGTCCTTTGAAGAAACATGCAATATCTAAAAATATTTGCTGCTCCTTCTCATGCAATCCATCAAAACTGATTCTAAGTGCAGACATGATATCTTTGTCAAGATGTTCTTGTATTCTACTAAAGGCACTTCCCCATTCGTGAAGGCTGTGACCACACAAGAAAGAACCCAAAACTTCAATAGCTAAGGGAAGGCCCTTACTATAATTTACAAAGCTATGGGATAACTCCATATAATCTTTTGGGGGATGATCATTCTTGAAGGCTTTCCAACTGAAAAGCTTAAGGGCATCATCACTTTTCAATTCCTTGACCTTGTAACATCTATCCACATGATGAGCAATCAACAATTGACTGTCCCTGGTTGTTATAATGATCCTACTCCCTCGACCAAACCAATTGTTGCTTCCAGCTAATGCTTGCAATTGTTCTAACTTATCTACATCATCAAGAATGATGAGAACCTTTTTACGACGAAATCTATGCCTCACCTCACTGTCATGCACATCCATCTTTTTTAAGACATTGCGAAGGAGATCTTTTGTTAATGCAACAATACCGTCTCGTCTAGAAATCTCTCTAACATTTCTCAGAAAGCATTTATCTTGAAACTGATCAGAGATTTTATCATAAAAAGCTTGTGCAAGAGTTGTCTTGCCAACCCCACCCATTCCCCATATACCTATAAAGACAACATCATTCCCTTGATCTGTAGCTGAATACTTCATTATTTCCTCAACAGCAAAGTCAATTCCCACAAGTCCAAGATCATCCGAATGAGGCTGTTGGACTGTACCTCTCAACTCATTTACTATCTTTCCCATAATCTCTCGGATAAACTTTGATTCATACCTGCAGGCAAAAAAAAGGGGGAGGCATTGGCTTGTAACTAACTATCATCGGATTTATTATTTATCTAATCGTCATCAATTAGTAAATGCTACGTACCTATCCTGTAAATGAAATCCAGATAGATTGGCCACTCGAGTCAAAGCAGCTCTCCACTTTTGCACCTTGTGTTTCTCCAAGTCATCCTTAGAGCGCCTTTCATGTTCAATAAAGACTTGTCGAAACCATCCAGTCTGTTTCCTCACCTCGCGCGGATCTACATCATAGAAAATTGGAAACACTACCTGCCCTCTATCCTCCATGCACTCAACAATTGTAGTGAGTTCATCCAAACACCACTTCGAAGAAGCATAGTTTCTTGAGATAACAACAAGCGCGATTCTTGAAACTTGTATTGCTTCCAGGAGATTTGATGAAATGGGTTGTCCTCTATGAAGCTCTTCATCATCCCTAAAGACGAAAATACCTTCTTGGTCTAGAGCAGCATATAGATGATCTGCAAAGCTCTTACGAGTATCCTCACCTCGGAAACTGAGAAAAACGTCATATGTCCATTGTGTGTTTGAAGAAGAGGCAAATGAGGAGGAGGGTAATTCAGTGCCCATCATATATGTCTATTGAGCTCCCCGTTAATTTCCCAAGTAGAGGACGAAACAGGAACACACTGAAAATGAAGCAGCTATATAAAGTTCAATTCTCTATTGAATGTTTCAAAGAAAAACAAAATTTACTGATCTATAAGAAAGGAAATATATCTGCTTAGAAACATATAGCAGAAATTTTGATCATACCTACCATATCATCCTGGACAGACGATCGAACAAAGGCCAGCCGGAACCCTCTCAAGAGAAACAAACCACAAACTAAGCAAGCTTGATCAGAGCAAAACCTCTTATCATCTTCCAACAACTCGATCAACGCAGTCAACTAAAATTGGAAGTGAATTGAGTATTATATACCAAACATGCTAAAGACTGATATTCAATCCACTGAGTACAATCGGCTGATTGAGGGAGATATGAAGGGAAGTTGAGATTTTTGAGAATCTATGAGTCTGAAATTGAGAATGTACAAGAATAGAAACACTTCACCAAAAACAAACAGTGTAACACACATTACCAAAAAGAACTGTAACGCACTTTACATAACTGGCCATTCAACTCCCACAATCGGAACAAACTGACTATTTGACCAATTCACACACACAGTGAAATTACGATCCACGGCCTGACATCAATTGTGATGGTTAGGCGTTAGTTAAAATATAAAACAATTGTCACATCATAGTGATCAGTTAATAATATGTTCTGAAAAAGTAAAATTAAGGAACCACCTCTACTACAACGTACTCTTAAACCCAGACTATATTGTATGAGATCAGGTTAAATCCTCAACCATAAGCTGTTTGATAGGTTACAACAACCATTCGGGTGTCCTACAGTTGATTGTTTCATTGGTAGTTATTGAGTATACATCGGAAGAAAAAAAAAAATATTGGAAGCACAGAACAGAACAACAGTGTTGATCAGAGAAAAAGAAATGCATGCAGATGAGTACTAGGGAGTAATATATGGTGTTGAATCTTGATCTCTCCCCGTAATCGGAGTAAAAAAGGAACAGCTTTTACATATAGTTAATTCGAAGCATGCATGAGAAATTACATACCTATCATATCATATCATCCTGGAGAAACGATTGAAGAAAGGCAAGAACCCTCCTCAATAATTGATGGAGCTGGATCAATACGAAGAGAATCTGATATTTGAGAGTCTTCGGTTGGTGTTTTAATCTGAAATGGAGAAAAAGTGCGAGCGTCCACTTGACCAAATAAAAAGGAGTACAAAGAAAAAAAACATTGTCAGTGAACGCCCTCCGTCAAACAGATAAACAAATTGACCATTTCCATTCCCATTCCCATTCCCACGCCAAATGAAAGACTTGCATTCTGTTAGGACAAGCCCATTTACATCTCCCCTAACCCCTTTTGTAACGGCCCACAGCCCAGTAGCCTAGCTTAGCTCAGCTATCTTGGAAGGATGTTGTGGTGGTCCTGTACCAAACATCCCCTTCTCATTTTGTCACTGATGGTACACCATCTATATCTTGTAGTGAGCTTGGCCAACATTGGCATTGTGAAATGATGATTAAACCTTAAACCTATTTTTCCTTTATTTACTTGCATGTATCCAACATCTGGTATCAGAGCATGGCGCCGATGAGGGCCTTGCAAATTTCTGAACCCTCCTCCGCCCATGTTCCTCCACTACCCAACCCAACCCTTCACCAACAGCTTCCCTCTTCTTCCCACAACCCGGAAGACTGTGCACCCCTGCAACGAGCCGAATTCCACCAATCGTTGGACCTGCTTCAAGACGAGCTACACCTATCTATCAAATCCATCAACCAAAACCACTCTTCTTTTCAAAACCACATCACTGCTCAATTAGCCGCCTTGCAAAGCACGATGGTACACGCACTCACCCATCGACCACAGCCTATCAACTCCACCGCACCTATCTCTATTACACCCCCAACACCCTCAGCACCGACCATTACCTTTGGCTCCATCTCCTCGCCCATACCACCCTTATCCAACATTGGTCTCTCCCTCCCACCCACACCGTTTACAACTCCCATCACCACACCGTCAGCCTCCTCACCCCATACACCACCCCCATACTCCTCTGCTGCTCCCCAATACTCCACTATCGCTTCAGTTTCCCAGCAGCAAGCCTTCACCTTTACCCCAACACCACCCACCACCACCACCCTGTCGGCATTCAACATTCCACAGCCGACGACTCATATCCCTGCCCCTAATCAGCACCACAATCACTACCCTCACCCTGACAATCCATTCTTTCGCCCACCCAAAGTCGATCTACCGCGATTTTATGGCGAAGATGCGCTCGGTTGGTTCATTATGGCGGAACCACCTCTGAGCCCAAAACATCCCTCGGGCAGCCCACATAGCCACCGTCGCTTTGCACTTCGGGCCCGACTCGTGTATGTGGATGAATGCCTTTGAGCAAAGGCATCCGGCAGCCTCTTGGGCTCAGTTTGCGACTGCCTTCTTGGAATACTTTGGCGCCGGCAATGACGCCGATTTTCAAACGACTCTTTCCCACTTACAGCAGACCACCACGGTGGACAACTTCATCACCACCTTTACCAAGCTCTCTTGCCGAGCTCCTGGTTGGTCCGACTCCCAACTCCTGCGGATTTTTCTCGGTGGGCTCAAACCGGATATCCAGCATGACGTCATCGCTATGGAGCCTAGATCTCTAGCCTCTGCTCAACGCTTGGCACGTCGCTATGAACTGAAACTGAACCATATCAGATCCTACAGATCCAATCGTCCTTCCTCTTGGCAGTATTCCACAAAGCCTTCCACACATCCCCACACACCTTCTGTCGCCACTACAGGCCAAACACAACCCCTTACCACCCAGTTCCCAACCAACCCCCTACACAACCAAAAGCCTAGAACAGAAGGTGCGTCCAGAAAGTGGACCCCCAATGACCACAGAGAGCGCCGCACCTAAGGCCTCTGCTTTAGTTGTGATGAACCATGGTCAAAGACCCATGTGTGTAAGAAACCCGTGATGGCCATCCTGGAAGCCTATCCTACCTTGGAAATCCAGCCTACCGATGATACCCAATCCGAGGAAACACACTCTGATAGCGACCCGACCCTTCCACTTCATGCCATCACCAACACAGCTGTCAGTGAGATGATGCGATTCCGCAGACACATCAATGGTTGTCCAATCGAAATTTTTGTCGATTGCGGTTCGGCCAAAAACTTTTTGTTAGTATAAGAATTGTATGTTGGCATTCCCCTTATACAAAACTTGAGTGTTCTAGCTAAAAGTGTGTGAGTGATTTGATCTAAGCATTTGGATCAGTAACACATGACAATGACGCACTGACTCATACGTTTGTTGGGTGAGTTTCAGTCATCACATTGTGCAGAATTAATTATCAGGATTGTTAGCTGTCTTCAATCCTGAGGTCGTCAACTTTTGAAACACTTGTTAGTGGTCTGCATCAATTTCTGCATGCTTGAAAAGTTCTGATAAGTGCTATGCACTCTTCTCGTGCATCCATGTGTTTTCCTTCTTTACATGTCATAGGGTCAGGATTTGAGATATTGTGATAAGTGCTATGCACCTTTCTGTAAGCATCCATGTGGTTGATTTAATTAAGTCATAGTGCTGTGCACTCTCCATGTGGTTGTTTTAATTAAGTCATAGTACTGTGCATTCTTTGTGTCTACATGATGCGCCCATATGCCTTCTTTTTCTTTTTATCTTACAGGCTGGTGTCCCCTCACGTGGACTTGCACTTTGAGCGTTTAACAAAGTTCTTCTAAGCAGTCTGGGTGTATAAAAAGAATGCTTTGGTTCCATAAGTTGCATCGGTTTTGAGGTGTAGTGTCTGAGTTCAATGTTCAAGAGAATAAGTGAGTCATGAGTGTATTCTATTCTTAACATTCTCTTGTATTCAATACCGATGAGTTCAGTTGAGAAAATCAACTATGTTTGAGTTTTCAAGACCGATGTTTTCAAGACAAGTGGAGCACATTTAGAAGCTGTAGACAAATTACTGAGAGGTAGTTCAACTGGCTAAAAGAGTTTAGTTAGAGATAACCGAGTCCAGAGTTATCCGAGAGGTTGTAAGTGTACCTTGTATTTTGTTTACTATTTTATAGTGTGTGCTTAAGCACTTGGCCTGAGGCCCGCAGTTGTTTACCTCACTTTTGAGGGTTTTACTGCGTAAACATTTTCCTGTGTTCTTTACTTTTCTGTTATTTATTCTTATGCTTGCATATGGTAAATACTTTATACTGTGGTTAGGGATAGATAGGCTTTTCCAATCCCTCAACAACGTCCAGGAAAATTGATTGCAAATAATTGTTAATTGCCTATTCACCCCCCCTCTAGGCCATTCTAGTACTTTCATTTGGCATCAGAGCAGGTCACTAGTTCTCCTAGTGAGATCCGTAGGGTGTCTAGAATGGATAGAGATAGAGAACGTTCTGGTTCTATAAACTGTCCACCTTTTTTTGATGGGAATGATTATTCTCAGTGGAAAATTATGATGCAAGCCTTCTTACATTCACAGGATGAACATATCTGGAATATTGTTGAACTTGGGTGGGAGGTTCCCACAAAGGAAACTAAGTCTAAAGAGAGTGAGAGTTCTGCTTCCATAAAAGAACCTAAGTCTAGGCAAGATTGGTCTATAGCTGAAGTGCGTGATTTTAACAATGATGTTAAAGCACGGCACAGCTTGTATACGGCTCTTTCTATGAAAGAAAAGAAGCGTATTGGAACCTGTAAGACTGCGAAGAAGGCATGGGATCTTCTTCAAATGACTTATGAAGGAAACAAGAAAGTTAGGACTCAGAAACTTCAGAAATTAATTTCTGAGTTTGAGACAATGACTATGGGAGATGATGAGTCGATTGATGATTTTCATTCTAGGCTTATAAATGTGACGAATGAGTGTGATAGTCTTGGTGATCCTATTGCTGAGAATAGGATTGTAAAGAAATTCCTTAGGTCCTTACCTTTGAGTTTTCAAAATAAACAAACTGCCATTGAAGAAGTTCAGGATTTAGATACCTATACCTTAGATGAACTTCTTGGGAATCTTCAAACTTTTGAAATGAAAATCAGGCCAGATAAGAAAGTAAAAACCATTGCCTTGAATGCTGTTAGGAAAGTGGATGAAAAGCCAAAAGAGTTAGTAAAGGAAAAGGATAGTGACTCCGATTTTACTGCTGAAGACTTTGCTCTCTTAACCAAACATTACAAAAAGTTTTTAAGATCTGGTAATTCGTTTCAAAATTCCAAGAACTTCTCTGGGTCTAGTTCTAGGAGAAATATGAGCGGTGACTATTCTTCTGAAAAAGACACTAAAGCTAGGTTTACCTATAAGAAACCTTCTATTGATAAACCTAAGTGTTTTGAGTGTCAGGGTTTCGGACATCTTGCGGCAGATTGTGGAAATAAGAGATTCAAGGCTCATTCAAATAAGGCTATGAACACAACCTGGAGTGACTCTGAGTCTGACACTCAATCTGAGTGTGGTGAAGACAACGTTGCCTTAACTGCTGCTCTTCATCCTTCATCCTCATGTGAGTATGAAGAAAAGGATCTTGATGATGAAGAAACAAATGATCAAGCCATGGCTGACAAATACCAAGAAATGTGTAGAGCCTCGACCAAAATGTTGAAGCTAAATCAATCCTTGAGTGAAAAACTTTGTCTGGTAGAACAAGAAAAGGAAGGGATTGCTAAGCACCTGCAATCCTGCACAAAAAACTGGGAGATCGAGAAGTCAGTGTATGTTGGGCGTATAAAGAGCTTACAAGATAATTTGGATACTCAAATTAGTCTTGTTAACTCCTTGTCTTCTGAAAAACTGAGCCTAGAACTTTCTTTGAAAGAATCTCAAGAAAAATTTTTAAAGTTTTCAATAAGTTCTGACAAAGTTTCAAAAATGATAGGCATTGGAAAAGTTGGAGGGGACAAGAAGGGAATAGGATTCTCTGACAGCACTTCTTTCAAGGACTCAAAACCCATCAGGTTTGTGAAAGAAAAAATGACTCCTAAGAATGAATTTCCTCCTCCTTTTAAAAGGTTTGTTCCCATATGTCACTACTGTGGTATACTTGGTCACATTAGACCCAGGTGTAATCGTCTCAAGAAACATTTTCAAGTATCCAGTGTGTCTAAAAGGTCAGTTCAAAACATGTCCTTGCATGACAAATTGAAAGAACATTTGAAAGAAGTTAACAGGATTACAAAGCTGGTTTCAATCCCAAAGTCTTCAACTCCAAAATCAAAACAAGTCTGGGTAGAAAAAGGTTCACACTCTTGTCATGTTGCTTCTGTAAATATTCCTTCCTCTGATTTATCCGTGTTTGATAATACTTGTGTGCATCAAAAAGATTCAGATTTTATTGAAGCAACTTGTCTTGTTGCCTTAACTGTTTTAGCAGCAAGAAGGGCTGATACTTGGTACATTGATAGTGGTTGTTCTAGACATATGACAGGTGACAAAAGCTGGTTCACTTCTTTCTCAGACGAGTTCACATGTGGATCTGTTACTTTTGGAGATGGAAGGAAAGCAAAAGTAATCGGTAAAGGGAGTGTTTGCACACCAGGTATCCCCAACTTACAGAATGTTTTATATGTGGAAGGGTTGTATTCAAATCTGATCAGTGTGAGTCAAATGTGTGATGATTATGAAGGTGTTTATTTCAACAAAGATAACTGTGTTGTACTTGATAATGTTGGCAAAAGTATCATGGGAGGAAAGCGGTCCAAAGATAATTGTTTCTGCATACATGCAAATGAAACTAACATGTCTCAGGTGTGCATGAAGATCAAAACTACAAATGATATTTTGGAACTTTGGCACCAACGGTTGGGGCACATCAACTTTCAAGATCTTGTGAAGTTGTCCAGCAAGGAAGGTGTACGTGGCTTACCAAAATTAAGTGGACAAACAGATATTGTCTGTGAAGGTTGCAAGCTTGGTAAACAAATAAGGAGTTCACACCGTGTAATCAATGAAATCACAACCTCCCAACCTTTGGATCTAATGCACATGGACTTAGTCGGACCTATTCAGACAGAAAGTATAGGAGGTAAGAAGTATATACTTGTCCTTGTTGATGATTTTACCCGATTCACATGGGTAAACTTTTTGAGAGAAAAATCTGATGCTTTCACTAGTTTTAAAGGGCTATGCAAAAGGATTTTAAATGAGAAAAGCTCTTCAAATACTAGCATTGTTAGGATTAGAACAGATCATGGAACTGAATTTCAAAATTCTTCTTTTGATAACTTTTGTGATGAACATGGAATTATGCATGAATATTCTGCACCTATCACACCACAACAAAATGGTATTGTTGAAAGGAAGAACAGAGTTTTGATTGAAATGGCAAGAGTATTGCTGTGTGGTTCTGGAATTGCTCACATGTTCTGGGCAGAAGCTGTCAACACAGCTTGTTACACCACAAACTGTGTTTTTCTTCGCTCAGGTACTGATAAAACTCCTTACGAACTGTGGAAAGGTAAGAAACCCAATGTAAGTCATCTGAAAACTTTTGGTAGTCCTTGTTTCATTTTTCGTGATAGAGAATATCTTGCAAAGTTTGATGCTCGTAGTGATAATGGAATTTTTCTTGGGTATTCATCAAATAGTCGAGCTTTTAGAGTGTACAACAGAAGAACAAAATCTGTTCTTGAAACGATCAATGTAACTATTGATGACTCTATTGCTCACTCTGTACCTTTCTTTGCAGATGATGATTACTCTTCTCTTAGCAAAAATCAAGGACAACCTGGGAGTGAAAGTGACCAAGAGACAAATAAATTAAATGAGGAATTATTTGGTGCTCCTTCAGTACATAGACAAGGACATAAGCAAGTTCAAAAAGACCATTCTATTTCAGATATCATAGGTGGTCTGAATGATGGCTTAAAAACTAGGAGTCAAGTGACAAATAAGGTATGTGAATCTGCCTTAATCTGTTTCATGGAAAATAATGTTGATAGGATCAATGAAATCTCACATATTGGTTTTATTTCATTAATTGAGCCTAAAAATGTTAAAGAAGCATTGTGTGATGATGATTGGATTAATGCAATGCATGATGAACTTAATCAGTTCAACAGGAATGATGTGTGGTTTCTTGTTCCTAGACCTAAAGATTGCAATGTTATTGGAACTAAATGGATTTTTAAAAATAAGACTGATGAGAAAGGGTTTGTCACTAGAAACAAAGCTAGACTTGTAGCTCAAGGATATGCTCAAGTAGAAGGTCTAGATTTTGATGAAACTTTTGCCCCGGTTGCAAGACTAGAATCAATTCGACTTTTGCTTACTGTTGCTTGTCACCTTAGGTTTAAAGTCTATCAAATGGATGTTAAGAGTGCTTTTTTAAATGGTGTTCTGCATGAACATGTTTATGTAGAACAACCACAGGGATTCACAGATCCTCACAATCCTGATCATGTTTACAAACTAAAGAAAGCTTTGTATGGATTGAAACAAGCCCCTAGGGCTTGGTATGAGCGTCTGTCTGCTCATTTACTAAGCAAAGGATATGAGCGTGGGGCAGTGGATAAAACTCTCTTTGTTAAGAGAATTCACAAGCACATAATGATAGCCCAAGTATATGTAGATGACATCATATTTGGGTCTACCTCTGAATCTCTTGTGAAAGAGTTCACAACTGCGATGGAAAGTGAGTTTGAAATGAGCATGTGTGGTGAATTGAATTATTTTCTGGGTTTGCAAGTTAAACAATTTCAAGAAGGTATGTTTCTGTCACAATCCAAGTATGCAAAAAACTTGGTGAAAAAGTTTGGGATGGAAACAGCATCTGCAATCCCCACACCCATGAGCACCAGCACAAAAATCAGTGAGGATCTTGCTGGAAAAAGTGTTGATCAAACACTGTACAGAAGCATGATAGGGAGTCTACTATATCTTACTGCAAGTAGACCAGACATTTCGTTCAGTGTTGGTGTGTGCGCACGACATCAAGCAAATCCCAAGGTATCTCATCTTGAGGCAGTTAAGCGCATCATCAGATATGTCTCAGGTACGTCCCAGTTTGGTATTTTCTATACTTTTGAGACTAACGTGGAAGTTGCAGGTTACTCGGACTCAGATTGGGCAGGAAACTTGGATGATCGACGTAGCACCTCGGGTGGGTGTTTCTTTGTTGGAAACAATCTGGTATCATGGCATAGCAAGAAGCAGAACTGCATTTCTCTGTCCACTGCTGAAGCAGAATATGTTGCAGCTGGAAGTTGCTGTACACAGATGTTATGGATGAAACAGATGCTCCGGGATTACGGTTTCAATCAAGGTAAGCTTGCCATTTTTTGTGACAATTCAAGTGCTATTAACATATCAAAGAATCCTGTCCAACATTCTCGTACTAAACACATTGATATTAGATATCACTTCATTCGTGATTTAGTTGAAAAAGACATACTTGGACTTGATTTTGTGCCCACTGAACATCAATTAGCTGATTTGCTTACTAAACCCCTTGATCACACTCGTTTCGAATCACTTCGTAAAGCTATTGGGGTCTGTGCTAAACCTTGATTACATGTACATCATGCTTTGTGTGTTTCACTTAGTTCGTATAGGTGCATGGTTTGTCCAGGAGTTTTAGTTCCTAATTCTAGTGAAAGGATTGCATGCATGTCTGCAATCCCTGTGATGGTCGTGAGGATTTTGAAATCTAGCTAAAGCATATGATTCCTGATTTCATGCTTACTGGTAAAACAATGTTAAGTGGTGCGACCTTGTTACCTAGCCAACCTGGGAGTCTAGTATGATCCAAGGTCTGTGTTTCACTCTTATTCCTTGATCTACTCACATGCACACTTGAATCTCTTGTGGGGATTACATCTTGTCAAAAGTTTGTCTGGACTTGAGGTTTAAAACTTTCTAAGTTCATTATCTTAGTGTGCATTTTCTTGCTCCTTCCATATTAAAATGAAAGAAATATTCTCTTGAAGGAGTATGGCCAGGCTATTCCCAAAGTAAACAGGTCTCGGTCGTGACGAACGATATGAGATTTTGGGATAGAAACAGGAATGGTTTGGTCCCCCGGTGGTTGTTTGATATTCTAACTTGTGACTCGAGTTGATAAGTCCTTGGAGTATCCTTGTTATACTTAGTGCCTTAAGACCAACTGGTCTGAGAGTCACTGGCGTAAAACTCGCTACATGGGTCATTAAGTTTGTGCTTATATATTCAAAAAAAAAAAAAAAAACAAAAGGTGTTATAAGGTTGAAAAAAAAAAAAAATGTTATAGTTGAATCCTTGCACATGAACTTGTTCTCGATTGTGACCTCAGTCCGGCTACTTCGATAGGGTTAAAACCTCACATTGATTCTTGTTCACTATTCATTCAAGTTGAGTGAGCACCTATTTTGTTCTTGTCTAGATTCTCTAAGTTGGCTGGCTACTCATGGTACCCATTTTTTTGTCTAACGCTGTAAGTGAGTAAATTGTTCAAATCTTCGCTTCTGCACGTTTCATGAGATTCACTATACTTTCATTGGGATTTAGTCATGCCTCATTGTCTGCTTCATTTCGTTCATTTTTCTTACTGGCTCAGGTTAAGGGGGAGTTGCCTTCCTCACAGTATCTCATGTTGAGGATACTTCTCTCACTAAGTCTGTTGACACTATTGTTGAGTATATTGATTAGGACCCCTTGTCATTCCTAGACAAAAAGGGGGAGAAGATGCTTCTGATGTTTCTGGATAGCTTGTGATTTTTCTAGTTTGTCTTTGTTAAGGCTAGATGTTTTTGTGACTTTTGTTGAAATTAACTGTTGTTGTTTTTGAATTTTTGTTTAAATCAAGTTCAGTTGCTTTTCACTTGGTATGTTGTTTGATTGTTTCAGGAGCATTGGAAGTGTTGGATATGATCGAAGATAGATGCTTAGAATCTAGGATTAGCAGAGTATGGTTTTGTATAGGAATGCCAAAGGGGGAGATTGTTAGTATAAGAATTGTATGTTGGCATTCCCCTTATACAAAACTTGAGTGTTCTAGCTAAAAGTGTGTGAGTGATTTGATCTAAGCATTTGGATCAGTAACACATGACAATGACGCACTGACTCATACGTTTGTTGGGTGAGTTTCAGTCATCACATTGTGCAGAATTAATTATCAGGATTGTTAGCTGTCTTCAATCCTGAGGTCGTCAACTTTTGAAACACTTGTTAGTGGTCTGCATCAATTTCTGCATGCTTGAAAAGTTCTGATAAGTGCTATGCACTCTTCTCGTGCATCCATGTGTTTTCCTTCTTTACATGTCATAGGGTCAGGATTTGAGATATTGTGATAAGTGCTATGCACCTTTCTGTAAGCATCCATGTGGTTGATTTAATTAAGTCATAGTGCTGTGCACTCTCCATGTGGTTGTTTTAATTAAGTCATAGTACTGTGCATTCTTTGTGTCTACATGATGCGCCCATATGCCTTCTTTTTCTTTTTATCTTACAGGCTGGTGTCCCCTCACGTGGACTTGCACTTTGAGCGTTTAACAAAGTTCTTCTAAGCAGTCTGGGTGTATAAAAAGAATGCTTTGGTTCCATAAGTTGCATCGGTTTTGAGGTGTAGTGTCTGAGTTCAATGTTCAAGAGAATAAGTGAGTCATGAGTGTATTCTATTCTTAACATTCTCTTGTATTCAATACCGATGAGTTCAGTTGAGAAAATCAACTATGTTTGAGTTTTCAAGACCGATGTTTTCAAGACAAGTGGAGCACATTTAGAAGCTGTAGACAAATTACTGAGAGGTAGTTCAACTGGCTAAAAGAGTTTAGCTAGAGATAACCGAGTCCAGAGTTATCCGAGAGGTTGTAAGTGTACCTTGTATTTTGTTTACTATTTTATAGTGTGTGCTTAAGCACTTGGCCTGAGGCCCGCAGTTGTTTACCTCACTTTTGAGGGTTTTACTGCGTAAACATTTTCCTGTGTTCTTTACTTTTCTGTTATTTATTCTTATGCTTGCATATGGTAAATACTTTATACTGTGGTTAGGGATAGATAGGCTTTTCCAATCCCTCAACAACGTCCAGGAAAATTGATTGCAAATAATTGTTAATTGCCTATTCACCCCCCCTCTAGGCCATTCTAGTACTTTCACTTTTTGAACCCAACGCTCGCCTCGAAACTGGGCCTCACAGTTGGTGCCGCACCACCGCTACGGTTCACCGCCACCACGGGCGAAGTGGTGACCACCTCTCAACAAGCGCTGGACGTATCGGTGACCATCCAGGAGAACCACTTCACTTCTTCTTTTCTCTTTCCTTCTTTTAGGTGCAGAATGGCTCGACACCTTAGGTTTCGTGGGTTGGCATTTCCTGGAAAAAGTGATGGTGTTCATGGACAAAGGCAAATGTCAAGTTTTACAGGGTATCACCACCAGAGCTTCCCCACCGGATCCCAGCTCTCTGATGACTTTAATCTCCCCAGATCAATTGGACTCTGGCCCCCAAACCGTAAGTCCAAAGGTGTTACCGCCCGAGGCCCAGCCCACTGAAATTCGGACCCTTCTCTCCACTTATGCCTGCTTGTTTGAGTCCCCAACCGGCCTCCCACCTGCTCGGCCCATTGATCACCGAATCCCTCTACTTCCTTCGGCCGGCCCAGTAAATGTAAGGCCCTATCGCTACCCACATTCCCAAAAGGCGGAATTGGAAGCCCAAGTCCAAGAGATGCTCACCAATGGTCTCATCCTCCCTAGCTGTAGTCCATTTTCCTCTCCGGTACTGTTGGTCCGTAAGAAGGAAGGCTCTTGGAGGTTTTGCGTTGACTACCGCAATCTCAATGTCGTCACCATCAAGGACCGTTTTCCCATTCCGGTCGTCGATGAGCTTTTGGACGAGCTCCATAGTGCTAAATACTTTACAAAACTCGACTTGCAAGCGGGCTAACATCAAATCCGGATGTGTAAAGAGGACATCCACAAAACCGCATTTCGAACCCATGAGGGTCACTACGAATTCGTGGTAATGCCATTTGGTCTCTCTAACGCTCCTTCTACCTTTCAAGCTTTAATGAGTCATGTGTTTAAGCATCTCTTACGCAAATTCGTTTAGTTTTCTTTGATGATATTTTGATTTATAGTTCGGATTACACTTCTCACATTCAACATCTTGAGGAAGTGTTCCAATTATTACAAACTCATCAATTGAAAGTGAAACTGTCGAAATGTGAATTTGCTCAACCATCTGTCAACTATTTGGGCCATGTTATCACACGTGAAGGAGTTTCGGTGGACCCCACCAAAGTCCAATGTCTCATTGATTGGCCTAAGCCCAAAACGGTTAAAGGCTTGAGGGGTTTTTTGGGCTTGGCTGGGTACTATAGAAGGTTTGTCAAGCACTTTGGGCTCATAGCCCAACCACTTACCACCATGCTGAAGGCCGACAGCTTCCACTGGACACCGGCGGCTGACGAAGCCTTCACCACACTCAAGCTGGCAGTCACCACAGCTCCGGTCTTAGCCATGCCGGATTTCACCAAACCATTCACCATCGAGACGGATGCTTCCGGCGTCGGCATAGGGGCTGTCCTCACTCAACAACACCATCCAGTAGCTTTTCTGAGTAAGGCTCTCTCACCCCAAGAACCAGGCACTATCTGTATACGATAAAGAAATGCTGGCCGTTTTGTATGCAATAGACAAATGGCGTCCCTACCTTCTAGGGAGCCAATTCACCATCCTGACAGATCACCAGACTTTAAAGCACCTATTGGACCAGCGCATTTCCACATTGTCACAACACAAATGGCTAGCCAAACTTCTCGGCTATGACTACAAGATCGAGTACCGCGCCGGTTGCCTCAACACAGTTCCGGACATACTCTCTCGACGCCATGAGTTATGCGCTCTCCAGGTCGTTTCTTCTCCTATTTTTGACAGCCTGTCACATATTCAACAAGCTTGCCTTAGAGACCCTGAAGCCCAGCTCATCACCCAAGCACTCCAGCAAGGCTCTCCCACGAAGAAACATTTCTCATTGACCGACAACAAACTGTATTACAAAGGGAAGATTTTTGTACCTCAAACATCCGAATGGCGTGCCAAAATTCTTCAGGAATTTCACTCCTCCCTTGAGGTCGGTCATTCCGGCTACCTTCGAACCTTTGTTCATCTCTCTCGAAGCTTCGCTTGGCCCGGTGTTCGTAAGGATGTGAAAACCTTCATTGCCACCTGTGATCAATGTCAACGCCAAAACTATGAAGCCATCCACCCACCCGGCTTACTGCAGCCTCTCCCGATCCCTGAGGAAGTGTTTTGTGACATCTCCATGAATTTCGTGGATGGTCTTCCTTCCTCCCAAGGTATGAATGCCATTTTGGTCGTGGTTGACAGACTATCGAAGTTCGGTCACTTCATCCCAATCAAACACCCCTACACGGCTTCTCAAATTGCCGAAGTGTTCCTCAAGGAGGTGTTTCGACTCCATGGGATGCCTCGCTCCATCGTCTCCGATCGCGACCCCATCCTCCTCAGCCACTCCTGGAAGTCCTTTTTCAAGCTCCAGGGCACCAAACTATGCAAGAGCTCCGCCTACCACCCCCAATCGGATGGTCAGACTGAGGTCGTCAATCGCTCCCTCGAGCACTATCTGCGGTGTTTTGTGGCCGACAAACCTTCCTCCTGGCATGGTCTCCTTCACTGGGCTGAGTGGTGGTATAATACCTCCTACCACTCCACCATTAAAATGGCCCCCTTTCAAGCACTTTACGGCATTCCACCACCATCGATTACTCGGTACTTACCCGGGTCTACGGCGGTACATGCCGTGGACTCCGCCCTCCGCAGCCGTGATGAACTTTTGCAATCCCTGAAACTCCACATGTCCATGGCGCAAAACCGAATGAAGCAGCAAGCCGACAAGCTTCGCACGGAACAGGAATTTGCAATTGGCGACTGGGTTTTTTTGAAGCTCCATCCCTATCGCCAGCGCTCCTTGATCAAACGACCCTCCCACAAATTGTCGCCCAGATTCTACGGCCCCTTCCAGATCGTGGACCGCATCGGTTTAGTCGCCTACAAGCTCGATCTGCCAGCTTCCTCCAAAATCCATCCAATCTTCCACGTTTCTCTATCGAAACGGCGAATCGGTGACTCGATCCCGAGCTCTCAAACCCTCCCTCAGTTTGATGATAAGGGAGAAATCATGTGGACACCAGTCAAGGTACTCGATATGATGGTCGTTTAGAAGAAAGGCAGGCCTATTACGCAGTGGTTGGTGCAGTGGACAGGGATGCCTGCAAATGACGCCACCTGGGAGGAGGCCCAATGCATTATGGCCTGTTTTCCCACTTTCGGCAGCCGTGGTCGGCTTGCCTCTTAAGGGGGTGGGACTTGTTAGGACAAGCCCATTTACATCTCCCCTAATCCTTTTGTAACGGCACAACAGCCCAGTAGCCTAACTTAGCTCAGCTATCTTGGAAGGATGTTGTGGTGGTCCTGTACCAAACATCCCCTTCTCATTTTGTCACCGATGGTACACCATCTATATCTTGTATTGAGCTTGGCCAACATTGGCATTGTGAAATCATGATTAAACTTTAAACCTATTTTTCCTTTATTTACTTGCCTGTATCCAACACATTCTTTTTGGAAGTAGAGAGGAATATGCAGGGAAATTAGTCACTCTTTCTTTCTACTTTCTACCGCGTTCCCAACCTGTAGTACACTATACCAACCTGTAGTACACTATTCCAAGCCAACTCATACCACACAAAATAAAGCAACTTGAACAAGGACAATGAAACTGAAAGGAAGAAACACTGCTAGCGATGGGTTCAAGTTGATTTATTTTGTGTGGTATGAGTTGCAGTAGAAAGATTACATAGCTTTGATCATGTATGTGTTTGGCTTCTTTTTTTTGAATGCATGCGTTTGGCTTCTTTCCTTGAGGGTGTGTGGATAATACATTGCTTTTTTCGTGGACCAGCTCGGGGATAAATAGCAAGAAACTAGAAATTGCCAACACACCATATGAATGGTGTGAGTTAAGGGATTAAAATCCTCCATTATCCCACTCCTAATTCTGATTTAATTAAAGTTTAAATTATATGTTTGGATTCTGTGGGTAATTTAATTTGAAGAGAGGGGTAAAATGATAAAATAAGCATAAGGAGCAAAATAGTAATAAACACAACATTAAGGGTAAAAAGGTAAATCAATAGGGGCAGTACTATTCATAGGATGCTAGAGCTTTAGTATAGACTAGCAATAGTGCCCGCACTTTGCTGCGGGGTTTGCTGTTGCTAATAATTTACAATAATGACAGAATGATAAAATGAGCAAAAATTTCATCTGTCTAAAATTGTTAGGTTTACATTATTGCAGTTTACAATAACATTCTATCACACAATTCTACAGGTAATCCTTCCGCTACATAGTTGCCTTTGTCATTCCTATCCCAAAAAGGGGAAGAAACAATTTGTTATGTTTTTCTGTTAAGGATTATTCTGTTCGATTTCATTTTATTTTACACTAAGTGTGTGATAAATGTTTCAGGAACTAAGGATCCTCAAAGTACTTGTTGAAGGGGAGTCGAAAAATAAACGTAAGAGTTTTGGTTGAGGAATGCCAAAGGGGGAGATTGTATGTATGAAATGTGTTGGGCATTCCATCAACCGCAACAGTCAAAACTCTTCCCCATGTGATAATGGCATCATATGATTAATTGATGAGAAGTTGTCGACTATACCAAGCATGGCAAGCATGCTATCTTTAAAATATGGTTTCTTTTGTCTAAAGCATGCTTGGAAAGAAAACTCATGTGCTCTCTTTCCCACATTCTCACTGTCAAAAAGGAAAATGAACATGATGTGTTAAAATGTTAAAGTATGGCTTTGCTTTTTAAGCATGAAAGATTGTTTAATTACTTTGTGGTGAGTAGGTTATCAAAAGACCAAAAGCAGAAGAATATTGCAGCATGCACATCGAAGTCTAACATGCTTGCTGTCAAAAGATCAAAAGCTGAAGAATATTGCCGTGCACCTCATCTCCTTTACATGACCACCCCTTCTGTCGAAAAACAAAAGAAAAGGAGTTGCATCTGGTTTCATGTTTTTCCATTTTGTCCTTCATGGAGAACGAGCTGTCAAAACGAAAAAGCAAGAACACGACAGCTTGGTGTTCCGTCTTCTTCTCATCAAAATCTTGCTGTCAAATAAGAAAGGTGAAAGCAACTATATCTCCATCTTGGCCAGCAAGGTCTTCATGATTGCATCGAGTGGGCAGCAAGACCAGAAGATCACGAGGTGAATAGGCACTTGCTTCCCACTTCCATCTTGGACAACAAGGTCTTCATGATTGCATCGAGTGGGCAGCAAGATGGAGATATAGTTGCTTTCACCTTTCTTATTTGACAGCAAGATTTTGATGAGAAGAAGACGGAACACCAAGCTATCGTGTTCTTGCTTTTTCGTTTTGACAGCTCGTTCTCCATGAAGGACAAAATGGAAAAACATGAAACCAGATGCAACTCCTTTTTTTTTGTTTTTCGACAGAATGGGTGGTCATGTAAAGGAGATGAGGTGCACGGCAATATTCTTCAGCTTTTGATCTTTTGACAGCAAGCATGTTTAGACTTCGATGTGCATGCTGCAATATTCTTCTGCTTTTGGTCTTTTGATAACCTGCTCACCACAAAGTAATTAAACAATCTTTCATGCTTAAAAAGCAAAGCCATACTTTAACATTTTAACACATCATGTTCATTTTCCTTTTTGACCGTGAGAATGTAGGGAAGAGAGCACATGAGTTTTCTTTCCAAGCATGCTTTAGACAAAAGAAACCATATTTTAAAGATAGCATGCTTGCCATGCTTGGTATTGTCGACAACTTCTCATCAATTAATCATATGATGCCATTATCACATGGGGAAGAGTTTTGACTTATGAGGTTGATGGAATGCCCAACATATTTCATACTTACAATCTCCCCCTTTGGCATTCCTCAACCAAAACTCTTACGTTTATTTTTCGACTCCCCCTCAACAAGTACTTTGAGGATCCTTAGTTCCTGAAACATTATCACACACTTAGTGTAAAATAAAATGAAATCGAGCAGAATAATCCTTAACAGAAAAACATAACAAATTGTTTTCCCCCTTTTTGGGATAGGAATGACAAAGGCAACTATGTAGCGGAAGCTATGTAGAAGAATGATTACCTGTAGAAGTTGCTCAAGAGACACCAACCCAAGAAGAAACAATCAGAGGAAGATAATCCAAGTATCAATACTCCCCCTAAATGGGATCATGTTATGAAGGATGCAATAATGAAATCCAAGGCCTGCGTTGTTAACTAAATTGACAATACCATCTGTAATTGCAGCATACAACTGGGCAATTTTACCTGCAACCTGATGGAGGAACATCATAAGGAATATTGGATGGAATGGTATGAAATTTTGAGATAGTACATATATATATAGAAAGAACAGTGTACATACAAAAAGCTTGCACATAAATTCCAATTCAAACTGCATACCAAGTGATTTTTCTGAACATCGTACTTCAGGATATATATATATAGAAAGAACAGTGTACATACAAAAAGCTTGCACATAAATTCCAATTCAAACTGCATACCAAGTGATCTTTCTGAACATCGTACTTCAGGACACAAAAACAGTCCAGGCGTTCTTCGAGATATGATGCATATAAATGAATGCAGGTATAATAGTCCATGCTTCATGTCAAAGAATCTTCATGGTCATTTATTATTCTTACTGAAAAGCAAATGAGATATGTTCAGAATATGATCTCTACTCCAGCTATACTTAATTAGAGCATCAACTTCCCTGAAAGCGTGGTGTATAACCATCACGGTTTTCAGTGCTACCTAGGTATACACTGTAAGATCTGAGATTGTTTATGTGTATGTACTAAACGAATAAGGGTACAGTTTATTATAAAGAAGAATCATAAGGGTACAGATTCTATGAAACCATTCTACGACAATCTTATTCAAAATTCCATTTGATCATAGGCATTGGTTTGCAGGGAAACTTCCAGTATTTTATTATTTAAAAGATCACCATAGTCCACAGTGTGGAACTTGACATTATCATAAAACTGAAGAGCTGAATCAAGTTCCAAACTATTGTAAGAAACATACAGAGAAGTCATCCAAAAGAATAATAGAATTCATTATATGCTACTTTCCTATTATACTGACCAGATGAAGAAGCAGTAAGAGTTTTTCTATTTACAATGATACAAATGAAAGACTCAAAGAAGTAGTATTTCACCTCTTTCGTAAACTTCGTTCAAAAAGATGGGTTGGTTCTGAAATCTTGGATGTCTTTCTTCTCGATCTGCATGAAAACTCTGAATCGAACTGAGGGGCTTCAGTTGAACAGAGATGAAGGCCACTGCATATCATAATCCTTAGAATGTTACTAATGATTCGGTTTCATTGTACACAATTCTAGAATAGGGTAAAGTGATTGCTTACCCTCAAGACCCAGATTAATCAATTTCACACAGACCCTACGCTGCAACAGTTTCCTGACAATTCTGTCTGGCTCACCCAGGTCTCATCCTTCCTGTAACAAAAGGCAAATTCATGAATAACTCAGAAGCTCAAATGAGAGCATTCCAGCAATGATCTGAAACCTAAATGTAATGTACTTTAGGTTATTAATGCTTATGTAATTTACCACTCTCCTGCCTAAGTTTTCTGAAATGTAATATACATAGGTTCTGTCTTGCTGCTGATTGCAAAGAATGGATTTTTAGATACCAAAGAGCAATAAGAAGAAGGGAAAAAAAAAAAGGAATCAACTTATATCTATTGAAAGAAGCATGATCTTTTTGTACTATCCAAAATGTTGCAAACCAAATCATTCAATTTGATAATATCATGAAGCATCTAATCCATCACTAACTTATGAAATATATAAAAGCTCTAAACATATATGAAAGGAAACAGAGTCACACGGAAACTGTCTGTACCTTGTAGACATATATAAACCACCCTCTCCAACTTGTAGACAGATTAGGAGCATTGATGTTAAAACTGACTGTAGCTGGAATTACATTTAATAGCCTATAAACTGATCTTTTAATGTTGTCTATAATCCCTAAACAAAAACAGAACAAAGAACAAATTAGATTCTTCTCCCAAGGTTTAGTGAAAGAACTAAAGTAAAAAAAAAAAAAAACAG